>NC_090877.1:18293858-18323858 GCF_036669935.1 Montipora foliosa | reverse complement strand
GTTCCAGTGTATTTCCCAAAGCAAGTAAACGTACTGTTTGACGAAATTTTCGTCGAATGGAAGCTGGCTTTTTCCTCACTTTTTCAAACGAACGGAGACTGGCAATTATTCGCCTTCTTTTCATTTGACTACTCAGCCTGCAACTGATGTAACCATGAAGTTTTGACGGCAAAGGAGTGATCTTAAGAATCGTTTTACACACAAATACCCTCCGTTTTCTGCTTTTCTGCGACAAACGTTTCAGCTTCTTCACAGGAATCCTACTTGGTTCGCGATCACGACATCTCGACACATGGCATTCACGTACATTCCGTACAACACGGTTATGATTCCAATAAACAAATTTAGCATAACGAGATCTCAATTCCTCTCTATATTTTATTTTCACTACGCCATCATGTTGATGATGTACAAATGGCTGCATTGCCTCCCCTAATACATCACATTTTCCCAGGACATTCAACATTGCTCGTGTTGGTAACGCAATCGTATACAACACGCGAACGTACATGATTACACAGAAAACTAATGCAGTACAAGGAGAAATTGATATAAGTGATAATCCACTTGATACATTGTACAAAATGTATGAAATAATGATCATGACAGTCATAAAATTAAAGAAGTTACTTGCATCTTCGCTTCGGTAAGTGACGGCTTTCTTGTTGTTGTTGTTGTCCTCCGTGCCATTACGTTGATTATCAAATATCAGAAATATCAGCGTCAAAATTTCGGGTAAATTTCCTTAATGTACTTCTGTCATTGCTAGTCATAGTTTGCACATATTTTGTACTCAATGACTGCTCAACTGATCTCTTTAGAACTTGTAAGAGCTTGTAGCAACATTTGAGATATTTGCCAAGCAAGAGTTTGCGGAACAACGACTTTCGAAATGGACGCTCATTTTCGTGTTTTGATGTGGGTCTACCACGAACAGTCTGTAAGTCGTTTGAGCGTATTGGACCTAACACCGTAACTCGCTTCTGCCATACCTGTAATCATTCATGTATGCCTACCATCGCAGAGAATCACTTCTAAGGTTATCGAAGAGAAATGAAACTGAAGCGAAATGAACATTGAGCCTTCACTACATATATGCGGTATTGCCCATTGCACGTGACGGACATTTGCGAAGAAATACACTGGTAAACCTAGAGTCGGTCGCCCGACTAATAACGATGGAATAGCCCTTTTCACGGTTAGTTTTTCTCATTTGCATTACAATATAATCTAGCATGTATGTGAGGCAATTTCGGGCTATTTTGTAGTTTTAACCCGAAATTGCCTCGCATCCACGTTAGATTACATTGTAATGCAAATACGAAAAACTAACCGTGAAAAGGGCAATAGACCACTTTCGATATATTAAAATTCAGTCCTAAACAAAAGACATCATCTCGAGGCTCTGGGGAATAAACTCATACAAATCCTTATATTTATTCCCCAGAGCCTCGAGATGATGCCTTTTGTGTAGGAGTGAATTTTAATATATCGAAAGTGGTCTATTATCTGGTGATAAATAACCTCGTCTTCAAGAGTAAATCTCAAGAGTTGGGCGATTGTGATCTTTGCTTTGAATTCGCACATTTATTGTCAAACTTTAGAACACTTGAAAGAAAAAGAAAACTTACAAAAACCAGGTCAGTATATTGCCATCATTTGACACAGATGCTTGTCAAACGCCGAATTGCCTGGGCCAATTCAGGAAGGAGGGGGGAGGGGGGTTTCTTCAGGTTTACGAGTGTGGCTTCGCAGGGAAACCCGGAACGTTTCTCTTAAGTTGGAAGTTCCAAATCGGCTGTCGGAAGTGCCGCGACCACGTCCGTGTAACTGGTACGCTGAGTTTTGTCAAGATCACCAAGCACTGCCCGGGCTTGGCCGCTCAGGCTGACCGCTAGATAGGTTGCTTTGGCTCGCATATCCCATTGATTGAGATCGGCTGCAAGCTCGAATTGGGCTCTATAGTCCTCCCACGAAGTTGAACCATTGTATGCGTTTGGACGGACACTAAAAACTGTGTATCAATATTTATTTACTTTTGCATCAATATTTGTTTTGCACAAATCAAGCTAAGAAAATCTGTACCTTGCTGAGTTCGCATTTGCTAGCGTTAAAATAGTATTTTCGGTCCAATGGTTCTGTTTTACAAAGGGGTATATTTTTTGGGTCACCCATCCCGCCGTCCATCCCGCCGGACAGGGCTTAACTTCAGTAAACTTTTGTATTAAGAAGCTGTCACGTGCTTACGGAGATGCTTACGGAGAATATTGAAAGTCAGGTGGCAAGAAAAGGTGTGCAATGAGGAGATCTGGAGGCTCACAGTGATGAACAACATCGTTCTGGAGGTGAAAAGAAGAAGTTTGTCGGTGCCTTAAAGGATTGAAACTGAAACTGAAACAGGTTCTCAGAGGGCACGTTTAAACTTGTGGTGAAAAGAAGTTGTGAGGAAACTTGAAAATTATCAACATAGCCCAGAAGGCAATGTGTCTCGCTTCCCTTTTATTTTCTTCAATCTTTCTGGGTTCAGTACTTTGCTAGTAACCACATGTCTTCTCAGGGGGCTATTTACCTAAGACGTCTAACATGGCACTACAATGATTAACAATACCAAAACAATATCTTGCACTGTTAGAGCTACATATTACGCAAGGACAACACGCAGCTCAGTTGACAATATGGAATAAATCGCTGTGTTACTTCACTACCACACGTAAGCAATGCGTATCTATTTTTTCTAAAGATGTCAGAAATTTCTTCTTTCTGACAAACGATTAAGAAACGGTCCAGATAAGAACGATAGCAACAACGGCAACGAACATGCTGGAATGCAATTGGTATGCAAAAAGGTGATAACTTTTCTATTGTCTGTACTTACTTCTGATTGGCTTAAACAGCAAACGGTTAACAAAACTTCATAAAGCAGTATTATATTCATCCTTACTTTCCAACCATCTTCCATCTTTCATCTGGTCTCAGTTTAAATGAATTCCACAGAAATCGTATGTGGGGAACATGTAAAATTGTAAACGTTTCTTGGCTTTTGTTTGCAACTCTTGTGATTGGTCAAAATCTTTTAACAGAAAAAAACACCCTTTCAAAGTGGGCTGTAAATGACTTTTATTGCGTTAACTGCCTTCCTGTAGGTTTATGCATTCTCTGTGTAAAAATGATAACATTTCTATGTGGGGAAAGCCCCGTTGTCGCATAACAAAGGAAATTGCTATCCACCTTACACGGATCATTACTTAATTAATAGGCCGCTAACCAGGTTTTTAACCTCAGAAAAGGATCTGTTTCGTCGTACAAACGTGTGAGGACCTGTGAGCCAAAGGACCCCTGCTGATGTGACTTCTTGGTGACCCCTTAAATGGTCTTAATGACCCCCAAACTGCACGCTGCACGTACCACAGGCAACCCAGTGTACGTTCACCAAGCGTCTAGTTAATTATTGAAATCCGTTCCCTTAAAATAAAAAGCTTGTGTTGGCCAAATCCCAGTTGAAAAGGCGCCAAACCAAACTATCTTTTTAAAAACAAAACAAACCCGTAACAAACAAACAAATACAGAACACTCATTCAATCATGCTCAGAAACTTGGGCGAAGTATTTTTTTCAAAAAAACTACGTATACGATTTCAATAGCAGTTCGGTGACTAACTTTTAGAGCTCTTTGTGTTTCCTTACACCTACTCAGCTAAAGGCACATATTCCGAAAATGTTTAAGCTTAATATCTTCATCTAATAGATATTTTCTTCACTTTCTTCACAGGGAGTAAAATCTTTGGGTCTTTTCCTTTGATGACCTGAAAAATCTGCTTTACATTTCTCTTTGCAAACAATTTTTGCATTGAAGAGAATTGAACTTTATCGAACGCGTGATAAACCGCTAAAAAACTATTAGAGGAATATGTTTGCTTTGGGTGAAAAGATGAATCTTCACCCGACGAACGAATGAAATTCTAAGTAAAGACTCAGTGAAGTGCACTTCAGAAATATTGGTCTTAATTTTACAGTGCTCATACATGGCCAGAGTTCGATAGCCAGTCTAAGTAAGCGCAAATCAGGATCTCTCTTGGCAAGCGATTTTTCTGATTACTGAATATCGATTGACCCTATTCCGGAATAAGTATTCCTGTAGTGATAATTTAAAACGGTATGTCTGGCGTTTTAAAGCAACAGGTATAACAAAAATGTGTTTTAAGTAACATTTTACCAGGTGTTTGACCATTTTAATGCGAAATCCGTAAAAATGAAGGATTTCTAACTTCCATTCTGTGTATTCCTATTCCGGAATACGGTCAATCGAATGCACCTTAAGTTGTTGTTGCTGTTTTTTTTTTTTTCTTGTATACATTTTGCACGCAAAAATTGTTCTTATTATTTGTTTTGGTTATCGTCAATAGAAACAAAAAAAATCGATATGACGTACTTGTTATTTAAGTCGGTAATCACTGTAACATAAAAACACGGTACTTAAGCCATAACACGCCAAATTCTGGTGACCTGATTACACAAAAAGAGTAGAATAGTGAAGGCAATCTTTCCGTCTCGTTCTAAGTGGTTGTTTCGTAAAATACCTCGATATCAGTGGGAGTAAACTTATGGCTTTCTCTTGGGCCTGCATAAAATCTACAGGAATAATGAGTTAAAGAATACCCTGGGGGTTGGCGGTAAGTGTGGCCACACATTGTGTACGATTCTCGGCTGCTGGAAGCGTTGTTTGATATGGAGATGTCGTTTCCGCCAAAGTTTGGTCCTTTACTGGAACATCTGTATATAGCATCACCCTGCGATCCCGACTTGACGTGCACCTTAACAGGAGTGTAGCCATTGATGTTATACAGTGAGTAGATAAACGATTTGTTGGATGAAGCAGAATCACAAGAACCTATAAAAGACAAATACAATATAAGTATATGTATTCAAATATATTATTTAATTTGCAAAAAAATCCTTATTTATTATTATTATTATTATTATTATTATTATTATTATTATGACTTATTATCATTAGTATTGTCATTATCATTATCATTATCGTTATCGTTGTTAGTATCATTATCATTATTATTATTATTATTATTATTATTATTATTATTATTATTATTATTATTATTATGACAGTTTAAAACTTCTGAATGCCAGGTCCTAAACGTAGCCAGTATTATCTCAAAATTTACAAATTACATTTGATAGGAATAAAATTGCGTAAAATAAACATCTATCCGAATAATATCTGCTACGTGCACATTGTGTATTGTCTCATTAGCGTCCCACAGGTGTCCAAGTGGCTAGCACATCACTTTGAATGTTTTAGCGATGCAAAGGGTGTGGCTCAGGATGGCTTTCTGAATTCTTCTGAGTGTCTCTCGGTACCTATCTGAGCCCGCTAATGCCTTGACTTTTTCCTTCAGATTTTTTTAGTAGCCACCAAGAGCGTCAATGACGATGTTGAACTGTCGAATCTTGAACCCTGGGTGCTGTCTCTTCAGCTCTAGTCGCAAAGGCGCGTACTTGAAGGTCTTTTCCTCTTCTTTCTGCTTTCTGTTGTCCACCAGGGAAAGCTCATCTCTGTCAGCATCATTTTCTTGTTTTCCTTGTCTAAAAGCCAAGCGTCAACTCTGTTGGCTCTTACTTGCAATTGCTCCACGAAAACAGGCACATCCCAGTAAGCTGTCACCTTGTCATCTTGGTACACAGGTTTGGGCTGATAAATACCAGGGTGGGATGGCGTATATCAGCTGATGGCCCCTAAGAATTTCAAAGAATAGAAATTTGAGTGCTGCGTTGTGCCTAGCCAGGTGCAGGGTTTGCACCAGTGCGCTACAACCTGACACCTGGTGTGTGACACTTTCATGTGCCTTTCTACATAGCCTGCATTTCTAATCAACGTCCGTGTGTGTCTTGGTCTTCCTCGAGGCGTATAGCTTAGTTGGCATGAGTTGCTGATATAACTCTTGCAGTCTCGCTACTGTCTTGATTGGAGCTGTTTTCTAATCTGACAGCCAAGCAAAACATTCCTCGTCCACATCCTCACCTCTCCATCTCTCCGCTATTAACTTTCCTTGCCATCTCTCACTTTCGATCTCTGCACAGCCGCCCTCCTAACTTCCTAAGAAGGTACAGTATATCTGTGGAACCCAAAGGACGCTTAGCTCCATTAGCAACCATGACCTAGCGAGTCTCTCTGTCAAGCCTCTGCAATTCCGCAATAGTCCATACCTGGGTCCACATGAAATATGTTAAAACCGGAAGTGCAAACTGACTGGTCGCCAACGCTTTGTTACAGTCTGAAAACGGATAGTCTTTCCACGTACACGTTCTCTGCATTCTGAATAACCAGGCTGTGTTCATGATTAACATTCTCCAGTACTCCCTGGAATTTATACTGCGATCCTTCCTTCAGACTTTCAATCACATCTGCTTCCCTGACACTCAACTCGTCCGACGTCTCAAGTTTGCCTCGCTTCACGTGAGCCATTTCGCACTTTCACTCGTTCCACGCTAGCCCGATATCTTTCGTCGCCATTCTCGCGTCACTTGTCACAACTTAAAGCTTGCCTTGTGAAGGTGCGTTTATCTTGGATCGTCGATATACAGATGACCCGTGACCTTTTGGCTAATACGTCTTGAGAGTCGATTGCCTTCAGACGCTCGCAGCTTCCACACCAGCGGATTTGTACTCAGCGTCAATAGCCTCGGACACAGGGCGTCGCCCCGGAGAAGGCCCTTACTTAACCTTATTCGCTCTGATGTCTCCTGCCCATTCACAGTTTTCACAGCCATCATTTTGTTCCACTTGGTGCATAGTCTTATAATCACATTGCCTATCCACCTGGGAAAACGATGCAAAGAAAACAACCAACCAACGGTGATCCACGGAGTCATACGCTTTTCTCACGTCTATTTATACCGTATTCAGATTGCGATGTTCTCTCTGGCTGTCCTGACAGACCATACGGTTTATGGGTAGATTATCAATTGTCCCACTTTAATGCTTCTTGGCGCCGCGCTGCTCTCCTTGCATCAGCCCGTTCTCATTTAAATGTCTATCTTCTGGTTTCAAGAGACAGGACGTGAACCACTTGTATATGATGTTAAGACAAGTGATTGGCCTTTGGTTTTCACTAGAAAATTCGCTCACTTTTGGAATAAGTCATTTTTTCCCCTCTGTAAACCAAACCGCACCTCCTGATCACTACGCGCTATAGCCTGGAAAGACTTAGTAACACCCTCATAAGTTCACCTTTTTCCACCACAATTCGGTCTGGGCCTGGCGCGTTCCAATTCCGTTTCTTCGTCATCACACTGTTCGCCTGCTCTGTACTCAACTCTAAAATCTCGTCAGACGGTTCAGGAACCCTTTATTTTATTGCGCTTCGAATTACGTCAAGCCACTTGACTGAATTGTCTCCAGTCCCTTCAGACTTCCATGAAGACTTCCAAAACTCCGTCGCCTACCATCATCCCTTATGCCCTCATCATATATAGGATTCTCACACCCTTCCTGTTTAGCAATGATCTTCTTAAAGTTGGAGTAAACTCGACCAGCATCCAAATGAAAGTGTTTGTTCAGTTTTCTTGCCTCTTTCTGTTTTACCTTTCCCTTGTAACCTCGCTTTAATTTTCTTAGTTTTTATTTCTCCTTCTCCATAAATGATACAAAGCATGCGACCGAAAGTGTTCCGCATTCGTTCATCAACTGTACGCGATTCCTCTTTCCTTTTTTTGTGATTTTCCCATTTGATTTTAGTCTCTCCAATTTCGCTTTAGCTTTGGAAAGCTTTCCACGTATATCCTGTGCCTTTCCCCTCAAACTGCTTCATTATTATTATTATTATTATTATTATTATTATTATTATTATTATTGTGCTGTAATTTAATTCTTTAGTCTGACTACCCTAGCAACCATTAAAAACCTTCCCAGCGGTCCAGGGCTAATTCACCATTAGGAGATCCAATCAGAACGGTAGAAAATAATGCCCGTGGGTAAAATTTCCATAAAATTTGATATTTGTTTGTCCCTCTGGATTTAATATAACGTGATTTATATCTGTTTCAAGGGGTGAAGGGTATGGTATCATGTTTTTTTATTTTTATTTTTTATGTACAGTAAAAACATCAGCTTAAATTATTTACATTACAATACCAGTCTATAAACATTGTCAAAAGCATTTAAGGACGGTGCCTACTAATTAAAGATATTTTTGCCCCGGTTTATGACTATGCAGGAAATGTAGATCTTAACAAGTGTTATTGAAATCCAAAAAGAAAATTGGGGGTAACCACGCATTTTTCAAAGATAATTCATGAACAATATTTGTAAAAAGCTTTAAAATACAAAGCATTGTATGGCGTTCTTTCTCAAATTAAAGCTTAATTATCTCTCAAAAATGCATGGTTACCCTTAATTTTCTTTCTGGATACCAAGAGTACTTACTAAGATCTACTTTCTCCGGATAGTTTTAAACCGCGCAAAAATATCCCTGTATTAGTAAGCATCACCGATAGGAAATCCGAGTATCTCGAGATGCGCAGAACGTATGCGCAATAACAATAGTAGGCACCGTCCTTAAAGAAGCAACATCCAGCATTTCTATAAACAGTGTAAGTCAACAGAGTCCGAATTTGTCTTCGCAAAGCGCAATTACATGATTGAATCTGACAGTGATTAGGGACAAGCGAAAAGATTTCACACTTAGTATTTACGACGCGAATTTAGCCATGCATAATCAGTTCCCCGGTCTTAAACGGTTATAGTGAAATACCAAGGCTGAACACTGAATTCTCAGGAGCTTACTATATTGAGTCAAGGTTTTTCTTTCATTTCAATCCGCTAGCCTCGCAATCAAAGCCCTGACTCAGCCCTGCCAGCGACGTCAGGCAGCTGTTACTGTCCTAAAGGAATCGATAAAATGATGAAAAGATTCTCTTTTCACTTTAAAAAGCACACGGCGACCGTTGAGTTCAATTTAGTAACGAGTCTTTGTTTGTGGCTTGGTAATGGGTCTGTTTGTCCGTATGTGGTCGTTAACTGAGAATTTTGCCGTAAAATTATCTTCTCAGGGCTTTTATCGGGATTCCCATACAAATCCTTATATTTTTTTGGCTTTCTCACACATTGAGCTTG
Source organism: Montipora foliosa (assembly GCF_036669935.1). Lineage (NCBI taxonomy): Eukaryota > Metazoa > Cnidaria > Anthozoa > Scleractinia > Acroporidae > Montipora > Montipora foliosa. The sequence continues at coordinate 18,314,729 of NC_090877.1, read as the reverse complement.
GGGCGCCTGTGCAATATGCGTTCGAATTTGTTGAACAGCGATGTCGAAACCTTCCGTATCTATAGTAACAACCGCGGCTGCAGCCTAGGAGAGAATACCAGGCCTCTTATGAAACGTTTTTTGAGACAAATGTTGATGATGTGTTGTAACCGTTTGCCCACACCAGAAGCATAGTTAATTAACAATTATTGGATGAGGTTGAGCATGTTAGCGATAATTATCAAGGCCAAAGTTTGTGTTATCTGCTGAAGCCGAAGGCTGAGGCGGATAACACAAACTGAGGCCTTGATAATTATCGTTAACATGCGAAAACCGAATTCAATAATTTTTTTATTATGCATATTCCTGAGCTGAGCTCAGCCATGACAAAACTGATCAAACTGCTGGTTAGTGTGTTAGGTGACGTCACTTCTGCATGCATAAAACTATTGTCTGTAGGTATGACGTCAATTCTACATATATAAAATCTATTGTTTGCAGGTATGACATAAGAGAAACAGAGCAAGCAAGAATTAGCTGCAAGCTTATAGCCAATCAAAATCGAGCTGGTGACACCAATGTATAATAATCATAGTTAATGACCGAGACTGAGACAGATCATGGGTCAATGTTTCAAATGACCCAGTGCTAAAGAGGAAGAAACAATGATTACCTTCTACATAGGTCAATTTTATGACATTAAAGCAAAATCCTTGTATCGCCACTGACAATCTCAAACATGCGTGTGGATTTTTCTTTTCCATCAATCATGTGAAAAAGGGTTGAGCCTAAGCAAATGCTCACAGTGATTGGCCCTTTACAATTGTTTACATGATTGACAGATCAGAAATGCAAAAAAAAAAAACCAACGCAAAGGTTTGACATTGATGGTACTGATATAATAAGGACTTTCGCTGTAATAAATGGTACAGCTTATTACTGGGTTGCCAAACCCAGTCGGAATCTGCGTTCATTTTTCCGTTTTTTAATTATTTTTTTTCCGTGTCATGAAAAGTCTTTCCTGTCCCTCCCCTGCTAAGTAGTGTCATGGTGTGCAGAGTATTCTGCGCGTATGTTTGGTAAATTTAAGGGGGTACTTACTAATGCATATATTTTATCCAGTGGTCACAGTAGAATATTTAACTTCACCCGCAATGGCGTCGAAAGTCATTATAACGCGAATAGCGTTTTAGTGCATCTTTAAAAAAAAGATACGCTTATGGAGCTAAATAATGGAAAGTCAATCGGATAAAAAGGACAGGCGGTGAAAAATCATATCTGGAATCTTCAAACCGACGAGTAATGGTCTTCGATAACAATTGCATCTTTTGCCATCGGATGTCATCAGGTGAGTTTTGTTTCTAATGTTGTTTGTCGAACTGTGGTGTTATATACAAGACTGAAACCGAATTGGAAATTCCGTATGGGTTTAAAAGGAATCGATCAGCTTGAATGCATCACATTGTTTACTGAAGTCGCATCTCAGTTGTCTGGCAATTTGCATTTATTTGTACTCAACTCTGAACAGTCTTCAGGTAAAAAAAATAATTGGAAATGTGCACGTGACAGCCAAGGTTTTTTTAAAAAGAAAGCTTGTCGTCTATTTTATGCTTCATTATTCAAGGAAAAGGTTCTTCATGGAAACAGTTTGATCCTGAAATTTATTTTGGTAATTTGACACTATTGAGTTTCTTGTCTTCACGCTTCATGAGATAGGAAAGGGTTTTTGCCTCTTATAGCAAATATGTTGTTTGCTTCAAAACATATTTCGCTGGGAAAGGTGGCCCTTATGAATTCATCATGTTTTGTCATAAACGAGCTTAACTGAATAGTTTTTATGGCAATAGTAAAGCATTTTCGTGGCAAAATGAGGTTAGCGTCTTTCTGTTGTGTTAACTTAATTAAATATACCATGCCTCGCAAGTTTGTATTTAACTTGATTTCCACGCTCAAAATTACCTCTTCTGTGGGGTTACTTGACGCTTTGGGAACATTTTGTGAAAAAAGTATTTATAACGGGTCACACGCGCAACTTGATCGCCCGAACTTGCCCGATTATGCAAAACATCCAGTTGCCCTTTCGACATCCCATTGAAAAAAACTCAAAATATTCGTGGACCAGTCGATTTCTCTGAAATTCGAAAGGGTGATTGCTAACGAATAGAGAAAGATTTTCACAATAACTAAAATTCCTGTTTTAAGCATGAGAATTCGACGAAGACGTAAATGAGACAAAATTTGTTGCGTGCGTTGCTATTTTTGTGTTTTGATTGTTATGCAAATTTTCACAGAGAATATTAAATTGTGAAAAAATATCTACGGATAGATCGTTAAAAAATCTTTATTTTTGGCGGTTATTTGAACATAAAAGATGCAACGGTTGACGAGAAATAATATTTTTGTTAATATTTGAAAGAAGAAAAATTTCGCGGGAATCGGGACGCGGTGAAAATGAGTTAACAAATTTGCATAGGTGCGTTGAAATGTGATAAGCCAGGAAACAGGAATTTTATTTCTCTGACAAAAGATTGTCATTGTAGTGTAAAATGAAGTTTGTTTGGGAAGGGCAACAATATTTCTTTAACTTCCTGGTTAATCCAATTTATTGCTACTACTTTATACTAGTGCGAAGATTGTTTACATGAAACTCACCCTTTTTTTGCGAATTTTGAAATGTCATGAAATTACATCATTTGCGTGACAATATATAGATCGTTTTCACGTGACGTCATCATTTTCTAAAATCCAAAACTAAAGAGCCACGAAAGTAATTATCCTCATCAGGCATAAGAGGCGGTAAATTTGTATCCATTTGCAATTTTAAAGCTCAATAGCGTGCTTCGTTTGGAAACCAGAGCATTTTGAATTTCTGAGTTATAGCGGTGCGTGACACGAGGCGACGATCAAGTTTATTGAGAAATATATATTTATCTCATGGTTTTGAGCCTTTTTAGAATTTAAAGCATTAGGAAAAGTGCTTAAGTAAATAGCTGTCTGTTCAGTACAGATGATCACTCGCCTAGATAGCCAAAGTAAGTAACAGATGTTGACACTATTTTCCGGCCGCCATATTGGTGCACAGATCTGCACCAACATGGTGTTTTCATACTGGGCTCTGTAAATTTCTGCGAAACATTTCGACAAATATCTGAAGTTTGGGGAAACGCACGGGCCTAAAACTTGGAGAAGTGTCTTCTTCATTTATCTTCTACAACATCACGAATTCTTGACTTTTTCCACCGGATGGTTTTCGATTTATTTTTTTATTGCGTGACAGTGAAAACGATCTATACCTTTACTCTAACACAAAAACATTCAGATATTAACAAACTTCATATTTATTGACCATTTCTTCTGCTTTTGTGCTTGTCAGCTTTGTGATTTGCGATAATTTGGAAGTCTGTTTTTGTATCTCATAGATGTTCAGATTTTCAATTACATGGCCGCTCAACCTCGCGATTGTGTAAATAGTTCACCCTGAAGTCAAAATAGATACGTTTCTCAGGAACCCGACAAAGAAGGTTTCCTGACCCGACAGATGAAATCTAAATATTCAGTTAAATATTACAACAAAATTAAAAAAACAAAGACGGAAATTTCTTCGCTAAAAAGTACGTTGTTTTACTCTGAAACGACAATTAACATTCTTTCCCTTAGTTCATTCAGTTGAGACAAGGTGATCGCGTGCACCCTTATGGTTGCCTAGCTCGTGATCAATTTCTTCCTTTTGACAAAACATCATGAAAGTCAGAGACTTCAGAAATGTTCGTGTTTTTACGATCGATTGTCATTAACCTTTCGATGAGAATTTGATTCAGAGTTATATATGAAACTATGTTTTTTTTTCTTGTCTTTTTCTATTAACTCCTGGGTTTTACGGTACTTTTTGGTGTAAACGTAAAGCCAAACAATGTTTTGACCTGGCATCAGATTAGACTAACAAGAAGAGAAATTGTGAAGCGAAAGCCACATCTTCAGTCCTTTCTTAGTGTGTGCAATAAACGTTTGCTTAGTGCAACTGCAACACATGCATGACGTGCTGGAAAACGTCCGTCAGAGCAATTTGCAGTTAGTTTTTTGCAGACCAATTGTATTTATTTAAAGAAGAAACAAGTGAATTTTACTCAAGGGCGTGTTTTGTTATCTTTAAACTGAATTTATTACCAAAGCTTAAAACACTAAAAGACCTCAAAATGGGAAAGGGCATTACAAAATAATTAAAGGTGTGAACGTGAAGGGTCTCTGCTGGCGCAACATGTGGGTGACCCTCAAATGGTCTTAATTGACCCCCCACGTGAAAAAACTCACTGGAGCGCTGCAGTGCCTTCTGTTTTTGTGTAACACATACCATGGGCAACCCAGTGTACGCTTTATGGAGCGTCTTGTTCCAATAAAAAGACATAGTTGCAAGAAAAAATATATATACAAAGTTATGTCTTGAACGATGGTATAATTTCATACGAGTTCTTTGATCTCGAGCGCGGTGAATGACAAGCGATCCTTTGTCATCCCATCTCTTTGTTCTTGCTGCTGGGGTTTTGGGTATAGCCATATAGCCATCAGGCAAAATTCTGAGATAAAATAAATTGCCGTTCTACGAAAAGAAGTTCAAAGACTATTATATTGGCTGCAAATCGCTCTGTGAAAGGTTCAAATTCCCTATAACATATAGTGAATTTAATTCGATTAGAATTTGTCACAGGATAAGATATTTATACTTTCTCACTCTGTTTTGCCGAAATCACACGAAAAGCCCTTTCGGTACAGTTTGAAATTACTCTATACGAATTTTAAGTTGAACACAATGGGATTTTTAGTGTCTATTTGTGTCCTCATGTTAAGTCCTTTTAGTCTGAATCATATTGTGGTTTTGCTAACCGGCTGCAAGATACAATTAACTCTTCAAGATTTTGTGATAGAGATATTAAATTTCTTTACGATGACCTTTTACATCGTCCTTACTTATTTTATTGTGATTGGACAATTCCACATGTGGGACTGCAGAAGAATTAAATTAACTCAACTTATACAACGATTTGAGGTCAAAATAATATTTAGGTATGAAGCCCAACGTCACATTTATGTAATGGGTAAAGACTGTGGCAGGTTTAAAAAGAAATCATGGTGGTCTCCTTCGTATAATGCTCCGCCCTGAGGAGTTCAGATTGCATTTTCCTCGGCTTGGTACCAGGTCATCACGGTTCAAAGATCTTTGTTGTGCAAATTAAGTACAGTATAAAAGGACCATATGGCCTTCCACAAGTTGTCTGTTTTTTTTTTTTCGCGTGCTACAGTAGCCAGGTCATCATGCCAAAGAACAAGACCGATTCGACTCTGATTTCTGTTGAAGCGTCACTTGAAACTCCGGTTGCGACCGGGTTTAGTGTGTTTGAGTCCAAGCTGAACTCTTTAGCCGATTCAATGGCTAGAATGTCTGACTCATGGGCCATTTCAGAAACGTGAGAGGACTGGGACGAGTTTGGTTGTTTTCCGTTTGTTTAAAAAACTAAGACATTCAAATGAAAGATCAACCAAGTTTGAGAGTCTTTACCAAGAATAGATGTATTTAGAGGAGGAAAATGGTGAAATAATATATATTCAAATATCACCTAAAATAGAGAGTTTGTACGGAATGGGTAGACAGGCCACAAAATTATAAGGGTTTGTATGGGATTTTGAACTTTTGCAAGTCTCCCATTTGGCCAATTTTCCGTAGAAAACTCTCAAACTTGGCTGGATAGCTTTTCATTTGGTAACATTTCAGTTGAAGAGTTTAGATTTTCAATCCAAGCAAGTATGAGAAACTCGTCCCAGTCCTCTCACGTTTCTGAAATGGCCTATTATCTCGGTTCACTCAACCACGTGCGGCCACGTCGTTGACTGAGGATGAGGACTCTCTTCTCGATGAAGGACCTATGAGTGAGTTTGACCCTGCTGAGACCATCGCTGACGGAGATGAAGATGATGATAGTGCCGAACTTCCCTACGAGGGTCTCTTTGATGATGCCGAGGATTGCGGACCAAAGGTTCTTGAAGGAGTTGCTAAGCGTATCAACAGCGCTTGCACCAAAGAGCCTGCTAAGGAGCAGTTCTCCACTATTCAGAAGAAATACTTTCGTCCCGAAAATTCTGAGTTTTTGAAAGCTCCTCGGGTGAATCCAGAGTTGTGGGACGACTTATTGGACAAGACAAAAAGTCGTGAGTGCTCTTTTCAGTCCCTTGGTGCAGTTGGCAAACAAGGTTGTTGAAGCGAAAAAGAGGAAAGCGGACGTTGTGCCGCTTAACGATATCTATGACCTTTCGGTCGATGCGTTGACCTTGCTGGGCTATTCGGTGCACGATCGCGAGTTCTCCATGAAACGCGGTGAAATGTTGAGGTCTGAAGTCGCTCAAGCCTACAAGTCCTTGTGTCATGAGTCTCATCTCATTACGACAATGCTGTTTGGCGACGAATTTCTCCAAAGCATTCGAAATATTTCTCAAGTCAAGCGTATGATTGCTAGAAGTATAAACTATGACCGTCGCAGGTCTAGCGGCTCTGTTTATACAAATTTTAAGAAACATCGTGTTGAGAGCTCTCGCGGACGTCAGTTCGCTAATTATGGAAGGAGTAATTTAAACTTCAAGCGCCGTTACGAGTATCGCAAATCCTCTTATCAGCAGCGAAACCAGTCGCAACCACGTCAATCTCAGAGGGGTTCAGCCACACAACAACCAAACAGCTCTGATTTCACAATCTGCGCACGTCTATACTCAGGTAGGTGGACGTTTAGCAAATTGTAATTTCATTTGGAGCGATCTCACGACTGATAGCTGGGTTTTACAAGCCGTTATAGTGGCTACAAGATTGAATTAATTCACGAACCTTTTCAGATGAGGGTTCCACATACAATCCGTTTTTCGGCAGAGGAGACTGAGTTTATCGAACTTGAGGTTCAGAAAATGATAAACAAAGGTGCTATAAGGCACTCTTCGCGTCATTCCAGACAGTTTGTTTCTAATCTGTTCATTGTTCCCAAAAAGACAGGGGATTTAAGACCTGTTATTATTTTGAAACCTCTGAATGAGTTTGTTCAGTATCATCATCTGTTTGAGCTATCTTCTGGACCTTATGTCTGGCAGCGAATTTCTCACATCGATTTGATCTTAAGGATGCATATTTTTCAATTCCTATTCATCCTGATCATTACAAGTATTGTAGATTCGCGTGGAAGTCCAATCTCTATGAATTTGTTTGTTTACCCTTCGGGCTCTCTTCGACCCCAAGGGTCTTCACCAAGGTCATGAAGCCCTTTGTGTCGACTGTTCGAAACAAGGGAATAGGATTAGTAATTTATCTCGATGACATGGTTATTGTCAGTTCAACATGTGAAATATCCTTGGAAGAAACAGCTTTTGTCATTCATGTTTTGTTGTTAACAGAGGGATATCCATGTTAGTTCCCTCACAGACAGCTGAGTTCTTGAGGTTTGTTATTGATACAGTGGAGATGACTGTGTCCCTTCCGGAACGGAAGATCAATGAGTAATAGATCAGGCAACTTGTTTGCGGCGTAAAACCCAAATCTTAGTCAGAGAACTAGCTCATTTTATTGGTTTAGTTGTTTCATCGTTTCCAGCAATTAAGCCGGCAAGAATCTATTACCGCGATCTAGAATTATGTAAAGTAGATGCTTTGGGCTGCAATGAGGGAAATTATGACTCAGTATTTTGCTTATCAGAAAAGGCAAATTATGCTCTGGATTGGTTTATTTTGAGTTGTCGTTTGTGTAACGGCAATTGCTTTGCAAAACCCAAATCAGTTATTACCTTGACCACTGATGCTTCCCAGTCAGGCTGGGGAGTAGCGTGTAATGAAGTTTCAACTAGTGGCCCGTGGTCCTCAAATGAACAAGCTTTGCATATTAATTGCTTGGATCTTATTGCTATTCTGTTTGGTGTTCAATGTGTTGTTAAGGCTCGGAATTGCCCCGTGAAAGTTTTTTTTTTTGTTTGTTTGTTGTTTTTTTTTTTGTGATAATAGCACAGCTATTTCCTATATTAACAATTTGGGAGGTATGGTTCCTAGTTTGCATGCTGTGTCTAAATCCATTTGTGAACGGTGTTTGTCACATCACTGTCTGGTAGAGGCATACCATGTTCCTGAAATTTCTAATGTAAGAGCAGATTTTTTATCCAGGGACCATAATCGTAATATAGAATGGAAGTTGCATTCTACTGTATTTCTTTGGGTTTCGCAGTCGCTATTTGTGCCAGATATTGATTTATTTGCATCTCGTCTAAATTCTCAGACACAACGCATGTATCCTGGTTCCCAGATTTAGGTGCCTTTGCGGTTGATGCGTTTTCACTGTCTTGGAAAGATTTTAAACCTTACATTTTTCCTCCTTTCAGTCTTATCAGTCGTATTCTTCACAAACTAAAATTGGAGGAAGTTTTGGATGCAATAGTCATGGCACCTCTCTGGCCAACAGAACATTATTATCCACAACTTCTGGAACTGGCAGTCCAACGCCCTGTCCTTGTTCCCCAGTCGGACACCCTCCTTACTTTGCTTCAGGAGGATGTGCTTCACCCTCTCAAGGATGTAATGCGTCTAGTCGCGTGGCATGTATCCGGAATATCTTGGAGATCAGAGGAATTTCTCAGAGGGCAGCCAGCTATGTGCTCAAGTCCTGGCGTGCCAGAACTGAAAACCAGTACTCTGCAGCATGGAGGTGCTTCTGTTGCTGGTCTGAGAAGAAACAGGCAAATCCTCTTCAAGCAGATCTAGGGACAGTTTGTGACTTTCTTACTGATCATTTTGAGGTTCTCAATAAGTCTTACAGCACTATCAATTCGTACAGGTCAGCCTTGTCTTCTATGTTGCTGCCTGTAGATGGTTACGCTTTAGGCGAACATCCCATTATTGTTAACATGGGATGTTAACATTTGTTAGCTTTTTTGGAGACATGGTCTCCTCCCTAGTTTAGATATGAAACAGCTGACTCTAAAGACGGTGGCATTAGTAGCCTTGACTTCTGCTCAACGAAGCCAGACGCTAGCGGCTCTGGATGTTAATGTTATGAAATCTGATGAGAATGGTTCAGAGTTTATTGTAAAGGAAAATCGCCTGTTGTGGTTTCTCTGCCAGCCTTTCCAGAAGTTGTGTGTCCACTCTACTTTGTGTTGCTATGTAGATAAGATTTCTAATGTAAGACAAGCAGTTGGTACGTCGAAATTATTTCTTTCTAATATCTGATCTGCTAATCGCCCTTTCTCGCAGTCGGAGACTGAGTTACGAAGGGCACAGCTCAACGAGGTCAGACCGAAGGAGCTGTGCTGCCGGCTAGGTGCTCAGCCCCTGACCACGACCCATGTATGACCTCGGAGCACAGTGCCACAGCCTGATGGAATAGGCCGGGAGTCGATTTTGAGGAGGGAGGAAAACCGGCGTACCCGTGGGAGGCACGGTTGATGACCACTAAACCACCCTGACTCCCTATATAGTTTTAGAGGGGCATCTACCTCGAAAGCAGTTTCTCAGAGTGTTTCATTAGGTGATATTCTGAAAACAGCTGATTGGAAGAATGCTGGTACCTTTGTCAAGTTTTACAATAGGAGCTCACCTGTAAGCATGTTTGCTTCAGCCGTACTTACGCCCTAGTTTTGCCTGTTTAGTTTTGCAGTCATACTGCTTTTGTTGCAAGATTAAAGTCTTCTTTAGACATGGTATCTTGATGGCGTTATTTTCGCGCTCAAATATCTGCTGTAAATTATGCAATCTGAAACCCCGCAGGGCGGAGCATTATACGAAGGAGAATATAAAATTAGACAAAGTTTACTTACCTGCTGGATAATTGTGATTCTGCTAGTATAATGCGCAGTACTAGGGGTTCAAATCCCTCCTTTCTGCCTATTTGTTGTTCTCACATTCACCCTTCCATCCTTATCTCTCGCGCTCACTTAAAGTTACTGTTACACGCTCAAAAAGGCAAGTTGTGAAAGGCCACATGGTCCTTTTATACTATACTTAATTTGCATAACAAAGGTCTTTGAACCGTGATGAACTAATACCAAGCCGAGGAAAATGACACCTGAACCCCTGGTGCTGCGCATTATACTAGGAGAATCACAATTATCCTGCAGGTAAGTAACCTTTGTCTAATTTTATATTTTGGTGACACTTTTATTCGTCTAAGAATGTGCTCCAGGAAAGATTGTTGCTTAGTGTCGCGTTTTACTGGGTTGTGGTTTCTCTATTACACATATTTAAGTAAATTCAGTTGTTGAATTATATGACGTAAAGATGAATATTACGAATCTTGCAATAATTTCTCCAGGCCTAAAACTTCAGGAAATGAATAAATTTTTGAAAAAAACGTTAACGCGAGAAATTATTGTCATCATCTGAATAGTATGCACAGACTAATCTTCTATTACTTACTCAACCAAGATACGTCAGTGTATCCACCAAATATGTAGCTGCCAACTTCGATTATTGTAACAATAGGCCCCCAATTTTCCTTTGATACAAATATGTATGATTGGATTCAGTGAACAATAATGTGACACTATCCCTTTAAATAAACATAAATAAGCAAAGGATTCTTACCTTTGCTGGACCAAGATACGTCAGTGTATCCACCAAATATGTAGATGCCAACTTCGGTGCTAACTTCGATTATTGTAACAGTGGGACCCTTTTCATCACAGTTGCGGTGGGAGGTGGATACAGCCCAGCCATCTGTCTTAGCGCGCCAACACTTCACAAACCTGCTGTGGGATGGACTCTGAAGGACTGGAGCTAGGAAATAATTCAACTTGTTGAGGTACTTGCCATCGAGGTTGTCAAGAATATTCGATGAGCTGAGGGCGCCCGCTAAAAAAAAAAAAAAAAAGAAAGGTAAGTATGAGCAATGTAATGCGATCACATGTTGCATACTTAATTAGAACGAAAAAAAAATACAGCACAAATATAAATACATGTATAGAACACTATAAAATAAAGAGAACAAAAAAAATGTGCTTAACACTTATATTTCAATTAATGGGAAGTGATATAAAAAAACATATAGAAAGGAAATAAAAATAACGGCACAGAAATGTAATAGATGCATTACACAATAAAGCTCTTGGAATATTGACTGGACAGGCACGCCATAGTTGAAGAAGAACATTGAGCTGTGATTAAAATTTTTGAATTTATAAATTATTTTGTGACAGCGAGATACAAAACTACCTTGTGATTGTTCAAATTTTAAATGCTAACATCCAAAAGAACAAAATATGTTTTCAAATAAAGAAAAGAGATGCAGATTCCTGTTGAGTTGATAATGATTAAGTGCTAATGAGAGCAGGTTTGTTTGGACCATTAACCTCAACACTATTGATATTGGTTTTCCGATATTAGTAAAACTTGAAACTGTTCATAAACTTTGAACATATCAACTATACCAAACAAATTCAAAACAACGTAAATATCACATTCTGGTAAAAGCGCAACTTTTAACTTATCGACTCGAACGAAAACGAAAATTTGTGTTAATTTCAGCCGCTCGTTAGGTGAACAAGCCCTTCGCCCTTCGGCGTACAGGATTAGCGACCCCGTTCGGGTATACGCACACACCCACTTGGAAGAATATGGTGCTCTTTTCGTTCGGTGGATGAGTGAGACATTGCAAGAGAACCAAGCGGAGATTGAGCTGTTGAATCTTGCAGAAGACCTGTGGAATCTCAAACGCTTTGGACGGTACATAGGACTAGGCCATCTACTCGTCCCTTACGCGAGGGACAGGAGAGTGAAGACTTGAAAGACAACGGAATTTGACACTGATAGCGAAAAAGGGGAGAGTGATGCAAATGGCAAATAGACAGTGTTGAAAGTCTTCAAGCCCCGGCTCCTTTCGAAACTATCAAATCTTCACTGATCAACAGAAAACAGTTTCAACTTGTATGAAGTGTTTTACTAGGTGATTCTGACTTAGTTACTACAACAAGTTGCAAAATTGTTGAGAACCTTTCATTAAAAAACACCTTTTCTAGCTTCCAATACTTCCCCTCCCCTCTCCCCTTTCAATGTTAACTGTTTAAGTTTTCAATATTTTGTCTTGATACCAACACTGATAAGGGGGGGAGGGGGGCTGCAGTGTGAGAGATGATAGGTACACTGATAACGCCCCAAGAAGGTGAAGTGTCTTCACTATTTTTGCAACTTGGTGTAGCTCATTGTGAGCACGTCTGACAGTTCTTATTGTTCTTGATAGCTGTGAGCAAATAAACGTAACCTGTAAAGTGTTTTGGCGGACTTAATCAATTTTTATGAAACGTGAAAAGGGGATGGACTTACAGAAGAATACTGAGTCGGTAACTCTGTATGATGCTTTGAACCAGATAAACGTTGGATTTTTACTCGTGGATTTATCCACGAGTTTTGGTGAGAATCTTTATGCAAATTTGTCACTTCTGCGTAACCGGAAGTTCAATCTAATCACAACACAGCTTAGAAAGCTGTGACTTCCTGTTCGCTAGGTTGGGGGGCGCCATTGCTGTTTGGTTTGAGCACCTTCCGCTGCATTAAAAGCAAGAAACTGCAGAATTAAAGAAATGGCGTTCTTCGAAGGTGAAGCAAAAGATTCTGAACAAGTACACATTGGTGCAATTAATTGTGCACCGCCTTTCACTAAGCAACTTTTTAAAGACATGCCGAAATGGAATCGATAGATACATCGTGAGAAGACAGTCTATGTCGATCCCCTATTAAACCTCACGGGGCATTAATAAATTCCATTTGGAAGGTGACTTCTATTTGGAGAGTGGGATCGCAGCTATCAAAGTATACCAAAGTTTATCAAAGCTATCACGTAGTTTTGCAAGCTATGATTAATCAAAGCCATATGAAGCCAACTTGGACAACATCAGTGACATGAAAAACAGTGAGGCAACCAAGCAACCCACGCTTCCAGACACTAGTACTTGTGTGGCGGACCATAATGACGAACTGTCGAAAGACTCGGTCATTGATTATGTAAGGAAAACTGATGACTAATCCGTACCAATCTCCTCCGATAGAGCAAGGGCTGAGGCCGTTCGCAAATGCAAACATGCTCCCTGGGACAGAGAACCTTCCAGAATTCCTTATAAGAAAACGTCGAGCTTGTATCATAAAGACAAGGTAATTAGACAGTGTATGGTGCATTATTTAAAGAAGAAAGTACCGAGCTCGTCTGAGTTGAGAAAGTGTTTATCTCTTGCCTTTGGAAAATAATATTATATTGCAGTAGGAATGTCTAGACCTAGACCGCAACTCAGACGTAACAAATCTTCGAGAGTAGGAGATTCTAATCGTCGTTTTTATCTCATTACCCGCAGGACTGCTAAACCGGTCAATGCAAAACGCAGACTGCAAACCAGGGGTAAAGAACGGGGTTGTGGGCAAATTTAAAGGTACTTTAGCCGTGCAAATTGTGAGCAAGGGTAAAAAAAATGTTCACAAATGTTAACAAACTGTAATAACCGAACTGAAAATCGACCCGATTTATGGTTTCGTGCATTTCCATCGGACACACAACAAATGAAGAAGTGGGAAATTCGTATGAAAAGAGGAGATGGCTTCTTTTCCACGGCAGGAAACAGGTTCTGTTTTCCTGAACACTTCTTGACGACGGATTTTAAACGGACTCTGACCGGTCAAAGACGAGACTTAAAGCGTACCATCGTTCTTTCCGTGGACAAAAGTGGATGAAGGATCGCTTTGTAGAGAGAAAAGCCTAAAGTTGAGATGTGAGAAGTCTGAAGGGATAACAAGAGCCGAGAGCGCTCATGAATATAAAGATCAGGAAGGAATTGCAGAAGATTTCCAAAAAGATTCTGTTGTATTCGGTCCACTAACACTGTGATTTTCTAAGGAAATGTATTATCAAAGAAGTGCCAACCTTTGATTCTCCTAATGGCCCTTTTGACGTTAAATTGGCAATCCTCATAGTCTTACAACAGTCTTTTCTTGGAGACCTGTTGGACTACTAGATGAAAGACACCATGTTTCAGCAGTTCAGTTAGATTATTATAATGACAGTATTTCAGGTTATGAAATCAGCAATGTTACCAATGTCAACAATTATTCAGAGGTAATAATCGATTAATTAACCGTGGCCAAAAACGATATGAGTGTCGGTAATAATTTCTACAAAGCAGTGGCATGAAGAGCTTATATGAGATAATCTATCAAGCGGAAGAGACAAAATAAAGAATTCGGGGAAAAGAAAAACAATGCAAAACGCCAAGAAAGATCTGAAAATGTTGAAGCAGCAAGGGTGTATGAAAAACAAACATTTCACAAGGTTAAAACTTCCAATCCAGAACATATCAGTGAGCTTAACAGAAAAGCATAGAACCATTTAAGGAAAGCTATGCAGAGCTCAAGGCTAAACCAAACTGAAATTTGTCAAGGTCAAGACTCTATTAGACATTCCATGTCAAAAGTGATTCAGTCTTTTCGTGATAAGATAACACATGGCCCTGAATATATATGCACTTGCTGTGATCAGCCGGGTTCAGATCGTGTCTCTAAGTGTAACAATATGAAAGCACTCTGCGAACTGTATTTGTGAAATTCGTTTATTCTCCGACGCGTTTCGTCTAGCTAACGTAGACTTCTTCGGGGAGTTTTACAATAATTCAGTCGTCAAACGCCTGCATTTAAGTCATTTCTGATGGCAAAACAACATCAAGGTTTGAACGTATTTTCGAAAGGGAAGTGTGAAATATTAGGACATTTTAAGCTAAACGAGGGAGCAGCACTCTGCGAACTGTATTTTTAAAACTCGTTTATTCTCCGACGCGTTTCGGCTCGCTAACGTAGACTTCTTCGAGGAGTTTTACAATAATTCAGTCATCAAACGTCTGCATTTAAGCCATTTCTGATGGCAAAACAACATTAAGGTTTGATCGTATTTTCGAAAGGGAAGTGTGAAATATTAGGGCATTTTGAATACAATCCTCTTATTCGGATTGTCTTCTACCGAAAAGGGTCCTGTGCGGGGAAATTGGGCAAAGAATACGTTACATCAAAGATTTCTGGGTATAAGGAATTTCTATCGAAGTCCTTTTAGAAGTCACAAGCTGCCTTTTTATCATCCACTCACAGTCGACTCTGTTTGAGCATATTTTGTATCCCCTAGACTGTCTCTAATCTACCATACCCGCCCATGTCTACCTTTTTCACAGTGTTCTCCTTTAGATCCTGGCAAACACTCACATACGTACTTCTTGTCGGTATAACCCATAAAACACTTTCCGCCGTTGAGGCAAGGATTATTGCTGCAAGGATTCTGAGGGAGAAAATATGGAAAAGTAAATACGGACGAAGCAAATCGATACGTCTACCCACCACATAACCTTGTCTATTCCTATTCGGGGAAACCAAATAGACTGGTTTACCTAAATGGTAAAAATGCTCCCGAGGGAAAGGGAGATTTTCAATTATGCGTGCGGTAATTTAACGATTACAAACATACGACGGCTGGTCAGAGTGATTGCGCTAGCGGAAAAAAACCTGTTTTGTCCCGGTTTTGTCGCTTTTGTTCGGTCGTTTTGGATCGACGGATTTGTAAGCGCGCGGAATTCCTGGCTGGGAAATAAATTTGATCAGCTGGTTGGGAAACCAACCAATTTTATCTAGCTGGCTGGGAAATTTCTTGTGTGTCTTGCTGGGAAAAAGGAACAGATAATGTTTTCCCAGCAACACCGAAAAACACCTGAAAATGCCTTAATAACATTTATTTTCATTAACTGGGGTATAATAATACATTTTACAACAAATTGGTCGTTGGGTGCCCCTGTAAATACACAGGTGATTATTTCAAAAAAGGGAAAAAAAGAAACATTTCAACGCGAAAATCATCTTCACTTGCAGTGGCAAAACGACTACTGGCGGCCATTTTGTCCGTCGAGGTGATTATCGGCTGATAATCCGAGATAGCGAGCCAATGAGAGCGCGTGATTTTGTATAATCACCTGTGTATTTATACTAAAGCAATTTAGTGCCTGCCCATTAGTCGACCTAACGTAGCAACCGCATACGACTTTACTTGAATTTAACAAGCTCTGTTCTTGTGTTTTTCCATACCACCCAATTTGAAACTGAATCCAGAAGGAAGCAGTTTTGTTGCAAGACACTAAGAGGGGGTTCAATGTTTGCTTGTCGCTTTTGCAAAAGGCACAGCGGCGATCTGTTTGCTTTAAAAAAGTAAGTTGGAAAAATTAATCATGTTACTCATCCTTTCTGAGGACATGTGGTTACTAGAGTAAAATATCAAAGCCAGAAAGATTGAAGGAAAAAAGGGAATAGAGTAACATTGGCATAGATCATAGAGCATGTTGATCATTTCCGACTTCAGTTCAACTTCTTTTTGAAGCTCAAAGTGCTGTGGTTATTAATTCTTCTTTTCGTGCGACTAAAATACTATTTCACGAAGCTGCGATGAAGTTTATATAAACGGATAAAAGAAGCAACAAAGAAACGAAAATGAACCAGAAGACAAAAAACAGAGCAGGCTGCAAACTTGTTCTGATTCCCTGTTAGCAGAGGCCTCTTTTCTTTTAGCGTTGCGTCATCCCAGTGAACGCAAAAGAAAACAGAGACCTCTGCTAGCAAGACCGGAAACTGTTCTAATCCTCTGTGTACCAAGATCTTACCGCGCATCTTAATTCCTCCGTTCGCGCATAACCACAATTCCTTGCGCTCACTCACTGCGGTAGCAATAAAGGAGGAACCACCAGAAACAGTGCCGGCATGGTCACACATTCCGTTGTAGGGCGAGAATCAGTGACTTAAAAACAATGTTATGTTGGCTATAGGTAAGCTATGTCATGCTATTATGGTGTCTGAACATATTAAGAGATGTCGCTTAAATCGGATTAATTTTCTACTCAGGAGTCATGGTATTGCATTTCGACCACTCACTGACTTTCTTTATTGCAACTTTAAAATTCCGGTTTCCTTAACTTGCAATTGAAGACATGAACAAAAGTTTACCACGAAAGTTGGCAAACTGATCATTTCGTCTGACAAATATAAAATTAACGACTGTTTCGACCATTAGCTTTGCAATTTTGGCGAGTAAACAGAAAAAAAATCCCGCGCCGCTTTTGCATTCTAAGATTTTAAAATCACTTAAAATGTTGATTGAAATGCTTAAAGGATTGCTAATTGCAAGTAGATCTTAGCTAGCTTAGTTGTCGTGTAAAGAACTTGTGCTCTAAGCTGGAAAAGTCGGAATAAGCACGCAAAATGTTGACATGTGCATGTAAAACTGAGGGATACCTTTACGACAAAAGATAAAAAGAGCTGACATCGATGGTTAAGGGTTAAATATATTCATACCTCAGTGAATCAGTATGTCCAACTGGAATTTGACTCAAGATCTTCGGGGTGCTGGTAATGATCTGAATCACTTAGCTCACAGATAGTTTTGTCCTCCATTGTTGGGCCAATGTTGATGGAAACACATTTGCGATCCATAACGCATTCTTGCTCACAGGGTGTAGCGTATTTGTCGATGGTGAAATTCCTAAAAACGTGACCTTTTAAGCGGTGGCCTTCCCGTGGTGGAAAAAACTTTACAGATCGTTTGCAGTCACTGTGAGTAAGATCTACAAACCAATAGTAAAAGTGGAAGATGAATTTTAAAACAAGTTTTTGGGCCAAAACTTAATTTCTGCGGAGTTTTCTTTTTGTTATTTGTCTTTCTTTCCTTGAGCACTGAATCCAGCTGAGTTACAAAACAAAACCCTTCATCCACTCTTTTAAGTTGTCATTTTAATCGTTTGCGGGCATTTACGTTTAAATTTTATTTAATATTTTCAATTAAACTTAGAAATTGCTATTATTGATAAACAAAGGCATTGAAAGTTGTCCAATCTGTCTACGCAATAATGAGTCCCGTTTCCTTGAGAAGAAGAACAACAAGAAGAGCAAGAAGAAGAAGAAGAAGGAGGAGTTGGAGAAGAAAAAGAAGAAGAAGCATATTTCGAGTTTATGTTTGTTAAATAGAATGTTGTTTGCTTGAAAGTCTTACTAAATTGATGAACTTTTTTCGTTTACTGGAATTAATTAAAATCATCATGTTTTCTATGACCTTATTATTCTTAGTAGTAGTAGTAGTAGTAGTAGTAGTAGTAGTAGTAGTAGTAGTAGTAGTAGTAGTAGTAGTAGTAGTAGTATTGGCTTGTAAAGTGAGAGTATCTATATACATATTCAAGTGCGCTGTTTACAAACTCGTAGTAATAAAACAACTCTAATAAATAATCACCCAAGAGAGTAATGTGAGAAATACATGAGAGATGTTAAGCATCATCATCTACTGGGAACTCGGAAAAATCCAAGCCCCAGATGGGATTTGAACTCACAACCCGCCGTGATATAGCCAGTGAACGTTTTTATAATTTTTAATGTTTTACCCTGGCTACGGTTCCTCTATCTTTAAATGTTGAATGGATGTTTGGTATCGTTTGGCCACCCCCTAATTTTCAACATGTTAGACTGTCCAACATGCAACCAACATGTTGGATCTTCCAACATTTATCGTTTGGCCGGGCCTTAAGGCATATCATATCAGAGATGCAACCAACCAACCACCCAAGCGAGTAATGTGAGAAATACATGAAAGATATCAAAGATCATCATCCGAGCCCCAGATGGGGCTGTCAGCAGAAAACTACTGTAATATAAATAGAACGTAATTTTAGTCGGACACATATCATGACTAAGATGGCACGAAAAAGGTTCTTCAATGATCAATTATTCATAAGCCAGAAATTTGGATGCAGATCTAAAACACTGGGACCTTAAGTCGAAAAGTAAATGTCAAGAGGCCGCAGCCAGGATGAAAACTGCAGATCAGGGGGTCTAAAAATTAATATTGTGCATTTTCATATTCTTAGCCAGGGAACGTTTTTCTGCCGTTTTTGAGATTATTTCAAATGCAATAAATCTAAGAGACGACTGAAGACTACTGTATGTTATTCGGATTGAGCAATGATCGCGGATGAATACAGGAAGTCTTGTTTTGAGGTTTCTTTACAATGGTTAAAGCGTTCACTTGTTTTTGCATTATAAGACAGGGACATCATTCAAATTGACAACCCTCATAATTTTGTCCATCAATTTTAACTTTTCGTGCTCTGTACTTTTAGATAGTACTTCAGAGCGCTGTGAATGGTCAATTTTCAACAGCAGGGACAGCAAGGTCTTCTTCAATTTCAAAGTTTGCTCTTGTTGCTTCATTTAGAAGCCTAGATGTGGAATAACATAATATGTATGTCAATATCCTCATTTTCTCGGTTCGTACTCTAAATTACAGCTCCTTTCATTTCCAAGTTCATTGCTTTTCTTTCGGGCTGTAAATTATACACGAAAACTAATTTACATTGCAGCCCTCGGGTTTTTGTTGGTTAAGTGTATATTGCGACAGCAAAACTTCAGAAGAGTATCTCACGAATAACTAACAAGAAACATTGTAGAAGAGAATGGAAAACGTAAAACTAATGGTTTGCAAAAATGGAAGGATAACTTTCGTTTACATTCGTGCTGCTTTTAAATAATTTAAGATAACAAAATATGAACGAATACCTTGTCTTCTTGGCCGACGTGTCAAAAAGAGTTTTAAAATGTGCAGGTGCATTCACTTTTATAGCATATGTTGTTCAGTGTAGGACTACCAGTGACACTCGGAAGATGGTGAAATTTCACAGTTGTCATGAGCCTTTTAGAGAGAAGACAGTCATTTCTCACTCTCAAATTTCAAGTAATTTATTGTTTTAGTTTGAAGTATGCTCATGTTTTCATTTGGGAGCGTTGGGTTTCTTTCTGTCTTTCTTTTGTTTAAAGAGTAGTTTCAATTGAATTTCATTCGTCTCCTGTTCAATGTAAACGAGCCAAAAATTTGTCAGTGACACTTTCGTGAGGTGGGCGAGGTAAACCATGTGACAACATTATCGGTAGTCTTCGTCAATTGAGAAACCTTAGACTGACACATTTGTTTATTTAATGTTATTCATCAGTATTTAAGCCAATCGTAAATTGAAAAGCAGTATTTATTCAAGCCTTAGACAAGGAAATTTTCCTACTACTCCTGCATACGCTCTCACTGTGTTTTAAAAAGCTGCGAGAAATTCCTTCCTGGAAAAAAGGGCTGAAGAACTAGTTGAGATAAAGACATTTCTAGAGGGCATTAAAATGAAAAATGTTTGCATGCATCATTTTTAAGGGTACTTGCTGGGAAAAAGTCAGCGTTGTCTGATGGTAAACTCATAGAGTACAATTTGGGAACAAATCGAATTGCAAATTGGAAACATGTCATTTACAGTCCTATCCTAAGTTTAGCTGCTTTCCACTTAGATAATTGCTAGAAGCTGTTCTGTTTTTTATTTAACCGTTTAACTTCGAGCAACATCCCATCTGTCGCCCAAAAAGGGAAAGAAGAAACAAGAAAATACTTATTAAAACTTATTACTAAAATTGGCAGATTGCGCAAACTTAGGTTTTTCGGATGATTTAAGGCTGACTTTGTAATTTTTGGATGAACGGAGTTTAAGGAAGCAAGTAAAACTGTGGGATTTGAATAAAGACTCCTTCAAAAAAATAAGTAAATAAAAAATCCCGTATCCTGATGACCCGCTAATAGGGCTTCGTTGTTTGCATTTGCAAATTTAGTAACAATAACAACGAGTTTTTACAACAAACAACTTCAAGTTATATTACATATTTATCTTTCTTGTAATCTTTCGCCATTTTCCGAAATTTACCTGTAGTTGAAGTTCACTTAACTGGATAATTTGTGTTAACTGTTTGCGCATTCCACGGATACGCGCTCGTAGGCGCCGGGTTTAAATTTCAACAGAATACTTCAATTCT
>NC_090877.1:18276358-18286358 GCF_036669935.1 Montipora foliosa | reverse complement strand
GCGCAAAACATCACTGACGCTATCAGCACGGGCGGAAACGGGGGAATGTGATGGAATAACGGCGTGTTTTGCAATGAGCTAATTAATTATGCAGTGAGAATAGTACCATATCCTCACTGCATACTCATTACCTCATCGCATAAGATTAAGTTATGGGAAGAGTCCGCTCCTGCCCTCGCCACCACGACAACAACTCATAAATTGGCAAACAACACGGGTACCAAACGTTTCCAACATGACTCTCCTTTAATTCTCTCCATTACTCAAATTCCTCTTAATAACCATAATTCTAAACGGTACTCCAAAAAAAAAAAAAAAAAAGAAACGTAACTGCTCGATGTTAGCCAGGTCCGTTGAAGCAACGACCATACTCGGCGAAGGAAGGGGGCCAACGAAAGGGGAGGTCCCCTGCCTTATACTACACACGGGGATATCACCGGAAAGAGGAGCAAGAGCACTAACTTTGGAATAAAATGAAACAGGACCCTATAAAGAAAAGGGAGAAATTTGATAAACGAAAAACGCGGAAATAAGACAAAAGCAGGGGAACCACCCCTTCGTTGACCCCGAGCTCCGAACTAGGTCTGAAATTGAGACACAAAGCAGGCCCCCCCAAGGTCAACGAAGAAAGTGAGTGACATAGGGTGAAAAATAAAACGTTAAACAAACTAAGGCGAGAACAAAAATTTATTGTAAACTGAGGCATAAGAGACTATTGTCCAACACGACCGCGACCAAACTGTCGCCCCGCTGGTGGGGCACGGCACGCCCGAGCGATATGTCCCCAACTTAAGCACCTGAAGGACTGAACCTGGGCACGGCCAGGGTAGGGGGCTGGCCTGCGCATTGCAGAACCAGGACGAACAGGCATGGGAGGTGGAGGTGCCTTTCCGACTCTCTTCAAAATCGCGTTAGCGCCTTTGGCCACCTTTGCTCGCACGGGATCCCCCAACAATCCCAGAAAAAGACGCTGAAGCTGTTGGTCATCCACAAAATCCGACCTGGTCTTTGTCTCATCCAAAACGGCAGCGTACTCATCGGCTTTTTGGTGGTTCTCGTTTCTGGCCAAACGCAACAACGACTGTAAGAGCTCAACCGCCTCATACTTGTCAAACATCGCTGCTGGTCGATTTATATAAACGACGAAGCGCAGCCAAGGCTGACTCAGAACTGTCTGGAGTCCTAAGGCGTTCCAAGGAAATGATCTTTTCCTCTAATACTCTAATGCGATCGGCAGCCTATCATGAAAAAAAAACGCACTTGAGGCTATTGTCTTCACCAGCGACATGCCCCGACGTTCTCCAAAAATAATTAACCAAAAAAGTCACTAGCTGGTGGCATACCAAACATTCCCCACCGAAGGAGCATAATAAAACAAACAGTGCAAGAAAACGATAACATCCTACGTCATAATATCGCCGTAACCCGCGGCAAAGCGCAACACTGAAAAAAGCGCAACCATACAAATGAAGCTATACATAGACCGCGCAAAACTGTCTCAACTGGCGGAAATCCTTAAGTTATAAGTACACTGATTGCAACGTCTACCGAGGATATGCCTTCGCCAGTAAAAACGAGCGGTATACCAAACAAACAAACGCTCCATAAAACTCTTCACTGGTGGAATACCGATTTGAACTGAACGCAATACTGCCCTTACGAGTGGAAATCCATAAATCATGTGCAATTTGTAAGATCTATGCCACGAGCTGCCTTCGCCAGTTTAGAAAATCTAGCGTTGCACCAAATTACGAATATTGTACCAAACCCCTTCACTGGTGGAATACCAAATTAGAACACACGCAAAACTGACTTCACCAGTGGAAACCCATAATATCTAAGCACACACATGTCCTAAATACCATCGCCAAAAAGAAACAAGCGGGCTGCTCCACACTAAATTGTAACGCCGGAGACATGGCACAAACAAGGCTTTTCTTACTCTGTCCGGCACTAGACCCGTCCCACATGAATCACGCCAGAAACTGAGGATTTCCTTAAATACTAAAATAAACAGATACCAAGGCGAAACCCAATATACCGAGGAAAAAATTTGGAACTAGGGAAAACGAGGGACAGTAAGCAGGTAGACAAGAACGCACGAGGCGGTAACATTCCTTGTGAAAAAGTTCAACAAAGCGCGGACAATAAATGGGCACGTGCTGACAGAATGTTTGTATCGCGCACCAAAACAACACCAAAATCCGTATAAAAATTACTGTTGAGGAAGATTTTGTGCCAGCTCTGCGACTTGCTGCGCTCCAGCAGGAGCCGGAGGGTCAGGAAGAGCATTAAGTTGATCCGCCATGGAAACGGCGGGCTGGTGGTGGTTGACTAAGCGGAAGGTTTATCGCAAAAGACGACTGTCTTTGTGGAGTACAGGAGGAAAAGACCACGCTCCAAGCGGAGAGACCAAATTTAAACTCGAAATGGCGCAAAGCATCACTAGAGACATTTAGCACCACGTTTTTCGTTATTACGGCTGACGTGAGACTGCAGTTTGAGGTTTGACGTTTGCCGTTTGAGGTTTAAGCCTCAATGTACTTTAGCAAAGGGTCGTTCCGTCAAGTCAAAACGGGAAGAAACGCAAGGAATTTTGGGTTATAAACACTTCAAAATGGCGGCTGCAGGTGCCAGGTAACGTCTGAACACTTACAACTTATGCCACAACAATTATGGTCGCTTTCAGAATTTAACACTGTTTTCAAGTTCCAATGTGATTTACCTCTTAGACACGATTTTAATGACATTCTTGAGGTGATGGTCTATGAAGACAGCAGTGATGACTCTAGTAGTAGTAGCGACGGTGACGACTTAGATTTGCTTCTCGTCGATACAATGTTCCCTTCAACCGTTAAGTTGGACTTTCCACGGATAAAGCTGATCGACCTTAGTGATGCACGGTGTGAAGCCATGTTTAGGAAAGTATTAAGCTTTTGTGCATGGCTGTTCCTTTATTTTATGCACGGATACTGGGGTCCTGAATGGTATTATGTCATCCACAGGTTTCAAAAAGAAGACATGGAACGCCTGCTACATGCATTGGAATTACCAGCATATTATGAATGTGTACAAAGAACCAAGTGTACAGGAATGGAAGCCCTCATGATTCTACTGAGAAGACTTGTGTACCCCAATCGATGGTGCGACCTTGTTCCAGTGTTCGGAAGGGATGAACCTCAACTCAGTCTTATTTTCAACAAAGTAATGAAGCAATGAAACAATAAAACAATACTATAGTCACACTCGAAGTCAAAATTCAAGCAACCCTGTGCAAATGTAATGACTGGTGGCAGAGTTAACTTGTGTAATTGCCAAAACATGTAATGATTGTTTTTTTATTTCTCTATGGTAGGTGATGGATGATATCTATGAGCGGTTCAATCATTTGCTCACGTCATTAGACCTAGTTTGGCTAGATCCAGAGTTGTTCTCTCAGGCAGTTGAAGCAAAAGGTGCCCCCTTATACCAGTGCTGGGGGTTTATAGATGGGACACCAAGGCCTATTGCACGCCCTATAAGAAATCAGAGAATTATGTTCAGTGGACACAAGAGAACACATTGTTTAAAATTTCAGGTGTATGGATTGTTTTTGGTTTGAGCCCCGTTAGACCATCGTATACACCTCAGTTATATCTAGGTGATTGCCATTGTCCTTGTTGTCTGGATAATCTTGTGTCCCATAAGCATTTTTCCCGTGCATGGTTATCTTAAATAACCTGAACACATGGTTTGAGGAAACGAAGGCGACCAGAGAGTTACAGAATATGGAAACCAGCCCTAAGAGGCAACAATTTGATGCAGGAAAAGGGTAGCCAGGTCCCTTTTTTTCTCAGAGGAAAAGTTGATATATTTTAAGTGTTGAGCCCCTTACTGTAAAGTATCTGCAGCAGAGTACGTGAAACTTGTTATTAAGAACAGAGTGTTTTTATCTATGTAGGGGTTGGAGGTACTTCCAATGACAGGGTTGTGCGAGACGCTTTTCTGGGAAGGGGGGAGACTTTCTTGGAGTTGACAAAGCATTGTATAGGGGTTATTGGACTTTTTATCAACCTTTTGGTCTGGTTGTGGCCTAAAGAACGTTCCTTATTATTTGTCTGCATTTGCATATTACCTTAAAATTTATTATGATTTTGTATGAACATGCCTCCCTTCCCTTTCAAGTTATTAAGATTTAATAAATAGGATGTATTTTAATACAAGTACATGTTCACTTTCAGTCAGTACAAGCACCAAATGGCATTATTGCTCACATGTTTGGCCCCATAGAGGGACGAAGGCATGATGCCTTTATGCTTGGGGTCAGTGGTCTTGCTGATAAGCTTGAAAGACTTCAGACACCGACGGGAGAACCTTATGTCATATATGGTGACCCTGCATATGGACTAACCCGCAACATTCTAGCACCATTTCGTGGAGTCCGATTGACAAATGATGAGCAGTTGTTCAACACTCAAATGAGCAAAGTAAGAACTTGTGTTGAGTGGGGCTTTGGCAAAATATGCCAAAACCTTGCCTTCATGGATTTCAAAAAAAAACCTGAGAGTTTTGCTTCAGCCAGTTGGAAAGTACTATTTAGTTGCTTCTATCTTGGTGAACTGCCACACATGCCTGTATGGGTCCCAAACAAGCACCTACTTTAACCTAGAACCACCATCTCTTGAAAGATATCTTTCAAACCACTAGTCTAGTGGTTTAAAAGATATCTTTCAAGAGATTGTGGTTCTGGCAGTAGTGCATAACCTTCAAACTACAGTGTAAAATACAAAAGATATTTAAGGAAAGAAATAAGTGTATTTTTAATAGAACTATGCTCCGAGCAAATCGAGCAAGGCACATGTAACATCAATAAAACATTCATTTATGGCCCTGGCTATAACTTCTCTGCGTAATTTGAATGTTATAAATGGTTGTGTAAAATCCTAAAAAATGAAAGCTTTTTGTTGTTGTTGTTGTTGTTGTTGTTGTTGTTGTTTTTTTCAATAATGAAGAAAGAGAACCAAGATCAACATGAATGTGAAGAAAACATTTTCTGAAAATCAGCAGCTCAGGTTCAACAACGATCTTTTAAAAGGGACAGCAGAGCCCTTCTTTCTTCAATTTCCAACTCCACTCTAGCTCTTCGTTCCTCTGCTTCTGCAGCATACTTCTCTTTGGCAAATTCAAGTTCCATTCTCCTTACATCAAGCTCCTCCTTTTTAAATTCTGCTTTTTGGGTATATTTATTAGCTAACATCTCCATTACAGACAACTTGCTACAGCGACGCTTGGTCTTCTTTTTTGGACGACCTATATAATTTAATTTTAGCAACGATCAGTGAAAACAAAATATTTTTATGCATAAGTGATGATTATAATTCTGAATACTTGCAGACTCAAAAAGGGAATACTTTCCTTCGTCTGTAATATGTTACAACTTCTTAATTTCAATGTATTTGAGAAGACAATCTTAGTTCTGAATTGGGTGAGATGTGTGTTCAATCATCTACTGTAGATTTTTTCCTGCCAATGGACACCATGTTAGCCACACAAATTAACAGGAGGATATGCTCAGCTGGAAATTGGATAAAGATGTGTTATAGTTCTATGTGATCCTTGGTTTGTTTTACTCTCTTTTGTTTTAAACACTTGATATGCACAAACAAATAAAATAATACTTCAACCAAGGATAAAATTGAACCCCAACATACATTAACCTTACATGACTTACTAGCCCTGGAATGACTAATTGTTTGGCACAGACATGCATCCCAATTGATTAAGGCAGTTTGTTCCTGTGGATTCCTATTTTATAAACCTTTTTGGCTATCTTATAAGTACAAAGGGAGTAACCTTATAGACTTTAACAAAGAACAAAGGCCACAAAGAGTGCCAAGCTAAATGGCCAGTTCAAGTCTTGCATACACTTTACTTAGAAACTCATACATGTAGGTTGTCTTTAGTGCCTGTATGAAAAATTAATGGCTCTGATTTTGCCTTAAACTGATGCAGTCCATTAATCTGTGGAATATTTTAAATTCCTACTTGACATACCTTTTGTAGCTGTGCTCTGATCACTATCACTTCCAGCAGAATCTGAAGTATCAGACTCACTGACTGACTTCTCACTACGGCGCTCTAAAATAAAGGAAATTCATGGATCAGAGGTTGTTACCGGAGTGAGTGGCTTACAAAAATATCAAGGGTTATACATATCCTGCAAGTCCTTTTGCACCTCTTGAGCATGTATCTGAACTTCTTCCATAATAACAGGACTAATACCAACACAGCAACTCTGCTATCTACAAACTAAAATAATCTACTTCTCTAAATATTAACTTGCTAATCTTTCAACAGCTGCTTTTCTCATCTCTTCCCCCTTTTTCCTGTCCTCCTCTTCCTTCTTTTTCTTGTCCTGTTTTTCTTTCTTTTTCAACTCAGCAGTATCTCTCCTAAATGCTAATATATCCTCACAGAGCTGGTTTAGTTCAGTAAACTCCTCCTCTGTGCCTGATCTTTAAGATAAAATAAACATTTCTTATAAGCAAAAACAGAAATCCTCACATGTTGTGAGGTTTAATGACTGTTAATTCCTACCTCTTTAAAGCCTTGGCATTCTCCTCCTTGTACCTATCAAGTATTCTGTCCATTCTCTCTCTGCAACCTCTCCCTTTAAGTTCCACTTGTTTTGCCTCTGTAGAAAACGCCTCGCTAAGTCGCTTGGCTATATCTTCCCATTCTTGTGGTTTCTCAGGCATGTACTGAGCAACCTCTTTGGCCAATGCAAGGTCGTGGCGTGTTTCTGGCCAGCGAAAGGGTGCCATACTGTAGAATTAAAAAGGCCTTATCAGATATAAACTCCTCTTGACGCGTCAGAACTCTTAAAAGTGTGTTTTGAACAGCAAGCTTATTTTCTTAACTTTAACCAGCATTTCACACCATTATACAAATGTGGTTGTCTTTCAATTCACATTATGGCATGATGAACACTTATAACCATTGAATTCTAATTAAGTAACTAAGAACTTCAAAGCAGTAGCCAGCAAAGCAGTACCCATCAGAAGAAAGACATTCATATATGCTACTGTTATGTTTACAATCATTTTCAAGCTACATTCTATCACAGGAACCTGACAAAAATGCTGAAATATCTTATGTGAAATTACACAGCTAAATATTTTCTCCAAGACACAGAAATGGGTACACAAAAATAATAAATAGCGCAAATTTAAATTTTTCAGAGGCCAGTGCCTCGGTTCGCCTCATACTGGCTACGGCCCTGAACTTTTTGAGCTGAATTCACTGTTGCTGGTTAATACTATACACTTTATAATTATGTCTCCACTTCAGAAAAGAAAGTGTTTCTTCAGGGGAAATTCCTTGGATAACCTCAGACACCGATCATACACAACAGTTAGATCACACTAAACAAACAATATCACCGAAAGCAAAATGCCAGAAGAACATGTTTTCACTTGCTGCGGCCGCCATATTGAATTCGTGAACAGCAGTAGCGTTATTTTTCATTCAACAACAATTACATCGGTGGCCGTTCTTTCGCCCTAATTTTCACTTTAACATGTAAAAAAGAACTTACTCTAAGTGATTCGTGTCTTTGTACGTGACATAAATGTAAATATGAGGCTCAAAACTTTGCCGTAAATGATTTACGTGAAAACCTACCTCTTCGCGTTGAAGACACCGGTTCAAAACCGCAGACGTCACTTCAGAGCCATATCACGTGATTTCTTCGCGTTCGCCGTCAGAGGGTTTCGCCGAAAAACCTGGTGCTAAATGTCTCTACTGACGCTATCAGCACGGGCGGAAACGGGGGAATGTGATGGAATAACGGCGTGTTTTGCAATGATCTACTTAATTATGCAGTGAGAATAGTTAGGAAAATGACTTA
The DNA here is from genome assembly GCF_036669935.1 of Montipora foliosa. NCBI lineage: Eukaryota > Metazoa > Cnidaria > Anthozoa > Scleractinia > Acroporidae > Montipora > Montipora foliosa. The sequence goes on along the minus strand of NC_090877.1, from coordinate 18,278,470 downwards.
ACCTCAAATTATCCAATCACCGCCCAGGGCTTCTTGTTTTGCAACTTTTCAATTGTATAGACTTCACTGAATAGAGTGTAATGTGAAGTGCTAAGTTTCTACCCCATATGAACCATGTGAGCGTTAGCCCTACTGATGGAAATGGGCCCACACAAGGACAGAGAAAAACTCTGACCAGGGTGGGAATTGAACCCACGACCTTCGGGTTAGATCACCGCTGCTCTACCGACTGAGTTACAAGGTCAGACGGGAGCAGGCAGTGGGAACTAAAGATGTTTAAGTCACGGCAATGAACATGTACAAGTACAATCAAGGATTACGTTTTTGCCGCAAACGTTGGCCGTGTAGCACCATATTTCAACAGACCTAACTGATTGTGAAGTGCTAAGTTTCTTTCCCATATGAACCATGTGAACGTTAGCCCTACTGTATATACATGCAATCAATTTTGACCGTCCCATTCAAGTTGGGCTCTTTATATATTTCCATGACACGTTTACCTGTTTGGATTAAGGATTGGGCTAGGGTTAACGAGTGATTTGAATACGGTACATGTATTTCGGCGAATCTTTTATTATTTTTCTTCGTATACTAATAGACATATGGAGTGTCTTTTACAACGTTTATGAGCTGTGGACCGATGTAAACATAGGACCCATTTATTGGTGTAATACTTGTATCTGTACATACTGGTCATTCACTTCAAGGATTCACCGATTCGTTTACGCATAACACTGAGATGCCAACTTGTGTTTTGTCAGGTTTGTCATCTAGGTGAACGTTTTCTCGCAAGTACATGCATCACAAATGGAGGCCATTTTACTACTGAAGAAAGTGTTCTTCTGTGGTTCCAAGCGTTGAAATGAATGAAAGTTTCTCTGCTATCAAATTTTTGTTTTTCTACGACTGCTATTTTTATTCGTTAAAACTTGCTGCATTTATAGATATCCGCACAGTGACCGTGAAGACTTTAATGAAACCCTGCGAGAAAAATTACAACATTTAGATTCCCACGGCTATGAAGTGTATATTGCAGGCGAGATAAATCAGGATATTTTATCGTTACAGTACAGACAAGATAACCTCGGATTACTTGATCATGCCATTGAATCTAGGATACATGCCAATACTCACTAAGGGCACTAGAATTGCAGACCACAGTGCTACTCTCATAGATCACATCTATACAAATGCCCTCCAAAAAGTTTATATATCTGCCTCGCGGATATTTTTGATCATTTGCCTTGCTTCTGTACTGTGGCAACTAAACTTCCAATGTTTATACTTCTCACTTTGATAAGGAACTACTTGATGCAGATCTGGCAAAAATTGACTTTAACAGTTTAATAAACTCAATAAGGTTAAAGACCTGGCTAAACGGACATACTTTTCCAGTCAATTTTATTTATATAAAGAAGACATTAAAGTGACTTGGAAGTTAATAGGTATATGATTATAAACAGAAAAAAGAAATCTAATATCTCATTACCCAAACTTCTTTACAATAAGTGTTACACTGATAGACAAAGCATATGTGAACAGCTCAACACAAACTTTATAAATGTCGGTCCCTCCGTGACTTTATCTGCCCAATTACCCACTCAAAGCAACTCAGAGCCAACTATAAATATAGCCGCAGAACATTCCCAAATAGTTTCTTTTTCTCCCCTATTCACGAGCACGATGTGCATGACTAACCCTAACCCTAACCCTAAGGCAATTTGGCAGATCGTTAATATAAACTAGGAATAAAAGTGGTCCAAGATTGCTACCCTGTGGGATGCCACAAGAAACCGTCGCAGCATTAGACAACTGGCTAGAAAGGCTACATCTTTGACTTCGGCGGAAAAGAAAAGATTCAAACCAATTAATACTGATTGTGTCAACACCATATATACGGAGCTTCCGTAAGAGAATATTATGATCAATGGTGTCCTTCACTTTTAAAAGCTCTTAGTTAATTAAAATTCCCAGTTGGATGGCATTGGAAGATGAGGCAAAAGTATTATTGTCATCTGCAAAAATTCTAAAGAAAAGTTTTGGAGAGCAGTTAGGAATATCATTGATGTAAATGAGGAACAGCAAAGGCCCAGCGAACTATACCCTGGGGAA
>NC_090877.1:18263858-18271358 GCF_036669935.1 Montipora foliosa | reverse complement strand
GGGAGACATCAATGGTGCAATTCAGCCAGGACAGTGGGTATATGCAAAACCCAATCCTCAGCACAAGCATTCAGCCTGGCCCCATGGCATTGTAGAGAAAGTGTCCTCTCCAAGGTCCTACACTGTGGTTATCTGCTCGCTGATGGGAAGACCTATATGCCCCAGTACACTGGCAGCCAAACAGGACACTCAGACTCTAGCGATGACATCTCATCTCCCGCTCAGCCGTTACGTCTGACAAATGGCCAGAAGCCTCCTCTTAATCAAGGGCTGCGGTCACTCCAGGGGGAGCTCCCTAACCCTGGCAACCAACCATCCCCAGCAAAGAACCTAAGTCCAGCTATCGCAAGTTCACAAATCCAGCCCCAAAGTACTGCTTCAGCAGTCAACAAGCTAAATCAGATACAACAAAGTTCTCCAAGAGTGCGGGAATCATCTCAGTCCACAGAGAAGTCGATCAGTAGTGACGCAGAGTGCAATCCAGCACCACTAAAGGAAGTGAGGGTTCGCTCAGGCGGACTCGTGAGACCACCCACCCGCCTGAATTTGTAGGAACAGATTGAGAAAGAAAAACATTCCTTTTATATTGGACACTTAAAGTTGGATACTAAGTCTTCGTTATAGAAACGCTCTTAGGTGGGACCGTGAAAGTTTGTTTTCAAGAATTCAAATTTTGAACTTTCTTGCTAGCCTGTTCGTATTAGATACTTTTTTTAGAACGTGGGGGAATGTTACATCATACCTCCCACGTTGATAAGCCCCAGCATGCTTTGGGGTGTGTATAATAAACATGGCATCCATCTTGTGTAGTTAGACTTCGTGTGCTTCTAACTAGACAAACGAGAATACTTTATTATTATGGCCTTTTTGTTTTTGGATCTCTTCCCGACCACTGATCAAGGGATCCCCCAATCTCGTCGCCAGAGTCTGCTTTTCTTTTGGTCAGCACCAAGAACACGGACTCTGGCCACTTCAGAGTATGTATCACGCACGCTCAGAAATTTGATTGTGGTCGTCAACTAATTTGTGACCGTTGACAACTATTAAAGCCAGAGTCCTTGCTTGGTGCTGACCAAAAGAAAAGCGGACTCTGGGGACGAGATTGGGGATCCCCGAAAGACCCTGGGAACGAGAATAGCTGGTAGCCGTAAGTACGTCAGGTATGGGGAATTATTATGTGCCCAATACATATTATATAATTACATACATATTATGTCCAGGAGGTAAACAGCGTAATCATACACAGCTAACACACCTAGACACAGGTATACACAGCTATACACAGACATACAGGGCTATACACATTTATACATACCTATACAGGACTATACAGAGCTATACAGACCTATACACAGGTATACATACCTATACACAACTATACATACCTATACAAGACTATACAGATCTATACACAGGTATACATAGCTATACACATATATACAGGTCTATACACAGCTATACAGCACTATACACAGCTATACATAACTATACAGGACTATACAGTGTTGTACAGACCTATACACAGCTATACATAGCTATACACAGCTGTACAGTGCTATACAAAGCTATACAGACCTATACACAGGTATAAATAGCTATACACAGCTGTAGAGCTCTATACACTGCTATACAGTGCTATACATAACTATACAGGGCTATAAAGATCTATACACAGGTTTACATAACTATACACATATATACAGGTCTATACACAGCTATACAGCACTATACACAGTTATACATAACTATACAGGGCTATACAGAGCTGTACAGACCTATACACAGCTATACATAGCTATACACAGCTATACAGTACTATACACAGCTATTCAGTGCTATACATACATATACAGGGCTATACAGACCTATAGACATGTATACATAGCTATACACAGGTATACAGTACTACACGCTGCTATACAGTGCTGTACATACGTATACAGGGCTATTCAGAACTATACACAGGTATACATAGCTATACACAGCCATACAGCACTATACACAGCTATACAGTGCTATACATACCTATACAGGGCTATACAGATCTATACACAGGTATACATAGCTATGCACATATATACAGGTCTATAAACAGCTATACAGTGCTATACATACATATACAGGGCTATACAGACCTATACACATGTATACATAGCTATACACAGCTATACAGCACTATACACAGCTATACAGTGCTATACATACCTATACAGGGCTCCACAGCTCTATACACAGGTATACATAGCTATACACAGCTACACAGGTCTATACACAGCTATACAGCGCTCTACAGAGCTATACATACCTATAACGGGTTTTACAGACCTATACACAGCTATACATAGCTATACACATCTATAGAGGTCTATACACAGCTATACAGCACTATAAACAGCTATAAATAACTATACAGGGCTATACAGAGCTATGCAGACCTTTACACAGCTATACATAGCTATACAGTACTATACACAGCGATACAGTGCTATACATACATATACAGGACTATACAGACCTATACACAGGTATACATAGCTATACACAGCTATACAGCACTATACACAGCTATACGGTGCTATGCAGGGCTATAAAGACTTATGGAGTCCTATACACAGGTATACAAAGCTATACAGATCTATACACAGCTAAACACAGTTATACAGCGCTTTACAGAGCTATACATATCTATACAGGTCTATACAGACCTATACACAGGTATGCATAGCTATACACATCAATACAGGTCTATACACAGCTCTACAGCGCTATACAGAGCTATACATACCTATACGGGGTAGTACAGACCTATACACAGGTATACATAGCTATACACATCGATACAGGTATATACAGCGCTATACAGAGCTATACATACCTATACAGGGCAGTACAGACCTATACACAGGTATACATAGCTATACATAGTTATACAGGGCTATACAGCTCTATACAGAGCTATACAGACCTATACAGCTCTTTACAGAGCTATACAGACCTATACACAAGTGTACACAAAAAAAACATTTGAAATGTTGCATTAAAAATTCAAATGTAGAGGGAAAGACAGTGGGCCGTACTGTGGAATACGGCCCGCTAAATTAGCCAATCATAGCGCGCGTACTAACTGAGAGATATGATAAAGGCACTCATTCAGTCGTTTCTGGGGTCGTCCGTCCGTGGCTGAAAAAATTAGTATCAAACTTGACGTTGGACCAGAATTTTTTACGCTTCATTTTTCTTGTTTCTTGGGTAATTGTAACAGCACTAAAATCTTACCACACTTCTTGTCTTTATAATCGTAAACCTTTGTGGTAAGAAAAAGAAGAAGAATTATTTACAACTTTTGTGTATCTCCTAAATGGCCTTCACATATAGAAGAAGGTCACTTGCTGAATTTTTTCTGTAAGAGAAGGAAATCGGAGATTCCGCGCAATTAGCACAAATATAGCCACTCAATGTCACTAACCAGAAACTAAACCAATACGGCGTGGCGCGAGTGCCATCTCCATTATGTTCTCTCGGCTCACCGCAAGAATGCAAAATGGTGTAATCGTTCACCCCTACCAGGATTTAACTTTGATCATATCGATAGAAGCCAGAGACGAAAAGAATTTTACTGATCAGAATTTCTTGTAGGGTGGGGTGGGGGAGGGGGGAAGAGGGAGGAATAGAGGTATGGTGTTTTACATAGTGCTGGTTTCTCAATTAAGCTCAAATTACGACATCAATAACTGTTCCTGAAAGTTTACGTTTTATTCGGTTTCCAACCACACTTGCTTACTAAACACTAATAATAGGGACTTTTATATCGGAGGAGGAGGACGAGCTTTCCGGACTGAGCATGCGCATAAGCTTTGGAAGCCGACATTTTTCCAAGTGCGCGTTCTCAGGAAGGGAAACTGGTAGTCGTAGTCGTTCTTGTCCACCGATCTAAAGGTTCTTAATAATAATAGATAATACTAGTATTGTGAAACTGCAATAAATCTTGAAGTCGTTTAACTGTTACTGGTGTCATTACAGCAAAACCAGCCCTGATTATTAGAAATCACCGATCCGCTCGAGTTCCGTTTCGGGTCTTGATTCGGCCTTCTGTCGGGTTTATGCCCCCCTAAAATTTGCGAAAGTAATTGATATGTGAAAATGATAAACGCAATCAACCAATCGGATCCCTGAATACTAGAAAGCTTGAGTTAAGCTAATTGAGTTTATAAGTTATTGACGCGCAAAAGCAAATAAACTCTTGAAAAAAAGAAAATTAGAATACTTTGGCCAGTCAAATGTACATATGCATAATTTTTTGAAGGTAAATATCTTAACCTGTCCGTTGGTCCTGGGACAAATAACTGGCAGTTTCGTTACAAGGTTGACGGAGCCATTAAAAAAGCACTTTCAAAAAGTTAGTAGAGGAATGATATGTTTGCTTTGTATGAAGTGTTTTTTCATCGTTCATACTAGTGCCAGACTAAGTAAGCGCAAAACAGGATCTCTCTTGGCAAGCCATTTGTATTAACCCCCGAAATATATATATATATATATATATATATATATATATATATATATATATATATATATATATATATATATATATATATGTAATAAGGAAATAACTTCTTGAGGCATATGTGTTTCTAATCGGTTTTATACTTCAAACGTTTCGCCGTTTAGAGCTTCGTCAGTGAATGAAGATTATGAGTACAAGATTGCTTTATGTAAAAAAAAAAAAAACTTAGTACAATGGTGGAATTTCAAGGCTCATTAATTTGATGGTGTTAATCTAGATTTAGAGCTCGTCCATTGCAACCATTCATGAGGTTCTCATGCTTGCGGATTTCTAGCGCTTCAATGATTTTACGCGTGCGGATGTCGTGGATGTTCCTGTGGAGGATTCCCCGAGAGATATCTTGCATAGATGGTTTGTTATGGTTGATCAAATGTGAATAAACCGTCTGTTTCACCATTCTGATATGTTCTTTTATTCTGGATCCGATAGTTCTACTAGTTTCGCCGATATAAACCGTGTCGCAGTGCGAGCATTTGATTTTGTATACACAGTTTTTTGTTAGGCATTGGTTAGTTCTTGTTGAAGAGCCGCACGTATCACAGGGATCTGGGCAGCATTGTTTTTCTTTGGGCGGCGTAAATATTCTTGATGATGAGGAGCCATTAATATAGTGTACTCTGATGTTATCTAGACCTGTCCGTTTTAAAACTGCTTGTGTTTGCCTCTTGAGATCTTCGTTGATAAATGGCATCTTGATGTAGACTAGACCTTGTTCTTGTTCGGACGGTTGTGACTTGCATTTTCGTAGAGTGCGCTTGATTGTTGATTTTATAAATGATCTGGGGTAACCATAACAAACCATCTATGCAAGATATCTCTTGGGGAATCCTCCACAGGAACATCCACGACATCCGCACGCGTAAAATCATTGAAGCGCTAGAAATCCGCAAGCATGAGAACCTCATGAATGGTTGCAATGGACGAGCTCTAAATCTAAATTAACACCATCAAATTAATGAGCCTTGAAATTCCACCATTGTACTAAGTTTTTTTTTTTTTTTTACATAAAGCAATCTTGTACTCATAATCTTCATTCACTGACGAAGCTCTAAACGGCGAAACGTTTGAAGTATAAAACCGATTAGAAACACATATGCCTCAAGAAGTTATTTCCTTATTACATTATCTATCGAGGCATGGCTACACCTTTCTTCTTCTCATCATATATATAGATATAGATATAGATATAGATATATATATATATATATATATAGATATATATATATATATATATATATATATATATATATATAATAATTTGAGTGTACAAATAGCGACAGCGAACTACTAGCAGATCCACTGAATGAAAAACATATTGCCGTGAGTGGGAATCGAACCTGCGTCCCCCTGGTTACTAGTCGGGTGTGCTAACCATATTTTTGAATCAACAAGGCTGGAAATCCAACGATCCAATATTTCTAGCAAAGCGTTGTGTATCCTTCGGATCCTACTAGCTTGGGACTACATCGTTGGATTTCCAGCCTTGTTGATTCAAAAATATAATTTGTTATTAGCTGGTAGCCTGTGAATCATCCTCGGATGATCCGATGTACGTCCTGTTCCTGAATGTTAAAACGCCGGGGAACCCCGTGGCTAACCAATGACCTCACCGATTGCTCTGTTTCCAGCAGGGTTGTCGTGATGGTGCAGTGGTTAGCACACCCGACTAGTAACCAGGGGGACGCAGGTTCGATTCCCACTCACGGCAATATGTTTTTCATTCAGTGGATCTGCTAGTAGTTCGCTGTCGCTATTTGTACACTCAAATTACTCAATATTTCTAGCAAAGCGTTGTGTATCCTTCGGATCCTACTAGCTTGGGACTACATCGTTGGATTTCCAGCCTTGTTAATTAAAAAAAAATATATATATATATATATATATATCAAAATCAAGAAATACGTAAATATATATCGCGATACTACACACTAAATCGTCCAATAACATGTTTATTATCCAACCTTTTCGCACTATATTTTTAGAAAGTGAATTGTAAACAACCGAGAACGTTGGACAAATTTGTACGTGACAAAACGTCAGCACCTCAGCTAGTCAAACCGGTTTTCTACTGCACAAATAAATGTACAAATATATCCTGGAATATTTGTGCTCGTCTCGTGTGTTTTCTATACCATAATTAAAACGGCTGGATAGACTCGGTAATTACTGTAAGATGAAAACACTGCCAACATTTTCATTACACCATAACACGCTAAATATGGCAATCCTTTCGCCTCGTTCTAAGTGGTTGTCTCGTAAAATACCTCAATATCAGTGGGAGTAAATTTAAAGCTTCCTGCATAAAATGTACAGGAAAAACCAGACAAATAATACCCTGGGGGAAGGGGGTAAGAGCCGCCACAATGTGTGTTCGAATTTCGGTCGCTGGCAGCGTTGTTTGATATGCGGATGTCGTGTCCGCGACCAAAGGTTGGTCCGTAAATGGAACATCTGTATATAGCGTCATTCTTCCTTGCTGAATTGACCTGCAGCTTAACAGGAGCGTAGCCATTGATGTTATACAGTGAGTAGATAAACGATTTATTGGATGAAGCATAAGCACAAGAACCTATAAAAGACAAATACAATGTAATGATATGTATTCAAATATATTATTTAATTTATAAAAAAATCCTTCTTCATTATTATTATTATTATTATTATTATTATTATTATTATAAGGTTATTGAAGCGAATAATGCGAATAATATTAGATAAAGACAGTATTTCAGAATTGAAAACTTAAATTTATTCTCTATACAAACACTTTGTCAAACTTTACAGCAATACCACATAAACAAGGAGATTAATAATAAGTTATTGATAGAAATCTTATTTTGTTTGAGCAAAGTATTGCCTCTAGTAGTGGACCTCTTATGTCAAGGTCTAGCCTGCGTAGCAAGCGTTCCTGTTCGACAGAAGAGCTTCGAACCGATTTT
>NC_090877.1:18241358-18256358 GCF_036669935.1 Montipora foliosa | reverse complement strand
AACTGCAGTGAATTGATTTGAGGTCCGAGCTTCAACACACCTAGAGCAATAGCTGTCTCGTGCCCCAGAAGGGCATGTCCCTCTCTCTCTATAACAACAAATTCAACCTCCCGAGCTGGCTGTAGAAACTCTTAAGACTGAGGACGACTAAAAAAAAAAAAAAAAAAAGAACCCCTTCCCTCTCCCAGAGAATAGTCACAAACATACGACGGCTGGTCACAGTGATTGCGCTTGCGGAAAAAACCTGTTTTGTCCCGGTTTTGTCGCTTTTGTTCGGTCGTTTTGGATCGAGGGATTTGAAAGCGCGGGGAATTCCTGGCTGCGAAACCAACCAATTTTATCTAGCTGGCTGGGAAATTTCTTGTGTGTCTTGCTGGGAAAAAGGAACAGATAATATTTTCCCAGCAACACTGAAAAACACCTGAAAATGCCTTAATAACGTTTATTTTCATTAACTGGGGTATAATAATACATTTTACAACAAATTGGTCGTTGGGTGCCCCTGTTCAGGCGTTTAGCGACTTGGCTGCTTTGCAAACCTAAGTAGGGAAGTAGGATAACAATATCTTTCTTAGGAACTGTAGACACTGGATTGCTATGCTGATGTTGTCTGTTTTTGTTTAAAACATCGTTGATATGATAGTTGATTATGCCATGTGGGTAGTCGTTCTGAAGAAGGAGTTTTCGAAGATCATTGAGGGCAGATTGTAGCAAGGAGCCAGATGAACAAAGACGGTAGTAGCGATAAGTGAGGGAGCGGATGAGATTTATTTTGTACTTTCGTGGAGTTAAGGAATCTCATTTCGTGTAGAGACCTGTGAAAGTTTTCTTTCGGTAGATGGATGTCGTGAAGGCGTTGTTTTGATTACGCGTGTGACAAAAATGTCCAAAAACGGAATTGCATTGTTATGTTCAAATTCAATGGTAAATTTAATATTGCGATGACAGCCGTTCAGATAGTGCAAAAACCCATTTGCACTGTCTTTGTTGTGAAACATGGTGAATGTGTCATCAACGTAACGATTCCAAAATAAAGGACTAACTTTGGCGTTCAGCAACCACTTTTCTTCAAAAACACACATGAAAATGTTGGCTAAGACAGGGCCCAATGGCGAACCCATGGCAACACCATCGATTTGGTCGTAGTATTTACCATCAAAAAGAAAGTGGCTCTTCTTGGTGGCAGATTCCAATAGCTTGCGTAAAACAACCCTGGGTAAAGCCGGAGGATCAGCAAGAGAATACAATTTGTCGAGACAAATGTTTAGTGTTTCCTCGAGTGGCACATTTGTAAATAGGGAGGAGACATCTAAAGAGCACATTATTCCATTCTTATGCTTGTACTTTTTGGCCCAATCCGCGAAGCTGAAAGAGTCTTTGACAGTATATTGGTTGGTCGAGATTGGCTGAAGTATAGAAACAAGGTAAGAAGCAAGATTGTAGTTATAGGTGTTAACCGATGAAACAATAGGGCGGAAAGGACAACCAGTCTTATGAACTTTAGGAAGGCCATATAAACGCCAGGAGAAGATCCACTCGGTAAGATTTTGTAAAAAGTTGCATCATCAATAATTTTATCCTTTCTCAGTTTCCGAAGATAAGTTGACAGGCTTTCTTCCCTGGATTTAGTAGGATTGTGTTGTAGCTCTTTAAATTTGGTGGTGTCAGAAATCAAGTGTTTTGTTAAGATAATCAAGTCTGCTAATTATTACAACACCATTTCCTTTGTCCGGTTTCGTGATGATAATGCTGTCATCATTGCGTAAATCAGTTAAGGCTTTCCATTCGTCTTTGTTTAGAATGTTCTTTTGCTTTGAAAAGTCATATGAGTAAATGTAGCTATAAGATATATTCTTTAATTTACTTTTGAGTTGATCGTGGTTTTCGTAGGTTAACGGAAGATGGAGCTTAATTAAATCACGATAAAGAAATTCAAAGGAGCATTTAACATCATATTTGTCAACATCTTTAGGGGGAAGACAGAACCGTAAACCACGCGCCAGGACACTCTTCTCAAATTCAGTCAAGGCCCGATGGGAATAGTTGAAAATTATATCATCGTTGCTTAAGTTATTAAGTTAAGTTATTTTTAATCAACACGTTTCACGTCACTTTCTAATACCTTAATCGATTTATGCATAACAAATTCCTCAGAGAAGGTTACAAAATCGGGTGTCATTCACCTTGGTATTAGTGATCACTCTCTTGGTCCTCGAATGATTGAGACGCGGCAATTTAAGCACTTCGACAAAATCAAATTTTTAAGTGATCTCAACCAAATGCCATGGGCCAATGTCGATAGGCACTCTGACCCAAACGCAATGTGGCGTGAATGGAAAGAAATGTTTCTCAGCTGCGTTGATAAACACGCACCATTAAAATAAAAAGGAGTCCGTAAAAAAGCGATGCCCATGGATTACTGGTGATCTACTTTGTAAAACCAGAAGAAGACATTTCCTTAAAAAGAAGGCAATCTCTTCCAATGATTCAGTCGCATGGGATCAATATAAGCGTGCTAGAAAGCAGGCAAATAACGCAATTAAGTTCGAAAAGAAACTCTATGTTTCTGACAATCTGGAGACTAATAAAGGTATTTGCGCAAAACATGGAACCTAATTAACAAGCTAACCTCCCGTAACAGCAGCGAGACGTCCAATATCTTGGAGATCAAAGCTGACAATAAAATTGTTACTAATCAGGATGATATAGCAGAGACTATTAACGAACACTTTACAAATATTGCGCAAGTACTAGCAGAAGATATTTCTGCTGTCGATGTTAATCCTGAATTTTATCTGGAAACCAGTGATAAATCGTTCTCTCTGCAAACTCCGAGTGTCGATATTGCATTAAACCTTTTAAAGAAAATTGATGGTAAAAAAGTCACTGGTCTTGATAAGATTCCGAGTAAACTGTTAAAGACGGTTACCGGTATTATCACACCTTCGCTTACCGCCATATTCTCTAAGTCCATCCTTACTGGGATATACCCAAGCGAATGGGTTTGTTAAAAAGGGTATTAAATAGGATCCTAACAATTATAGAGTCCGATAGTTTCTAACGTTTTTGAAAAAATCTTTACAACCAACTCTACCATTATCTAAATGAGAACAAATTACTAATAAGTTGCCAATCAGGGTGCCGCTTCTTACACAATACTCTTTACTGCTTTGCTTGAGGCAACAAATGACTGGTCAGTTAACATCGACATGCAATGGGTTATTAGTCGTTTTCATTGACCTTACTAAGGCATTCGACACCATTGATCACGAAATCATCTTGCGTAAAATGTCATTCTTGGGTTTTGACCAGGTAGGTATCAGGTGGTTCCTGTCGTACCTAAGTGGCCGAACCCAAAGATGTGATGTCAACGGCAAGCTATCAACTGCTCGCGATCTCAGGTACGGCGTACAGCAGGGCAGTATACTGGGTCCTTTGCTATTTCTAATTTATATTAATGATCTCCCCAACTGCCTGCGGGCCACTGCGCCAAGGATGTTTGCGGATAACACAAACATTACACTATCGGCTAAAACGTTAACAGAACTCAAACAAGCCTTGATCCCTGAAATAAGTAAACTGAGCTGCTGGCTGAAAGCCAACAAGCTTATTTTAAATGTTGCCAAAACTGAACTTATGATTCTTGGGTCAAGGCAGAGGTTACAAAGATAAAATGCGGTTTGTGAAAAGGCTAAGTTGAAACGAATTTGCATAAAGAGTGCCAAGCTAATTACATGAATACTTTAGCACGAAAAGAGAATCCGACTGTACATTCAATGCTGGTTTAAGATATTGAATACACAGCATTTCATTAACAAGGCAGTCAAATTTGTTCGTGAATTTCTTTATTACATTGAAGCGTGCTAAGAAATTTTTCGGAAAAGCAGTGTTATGTTCTGTGCAATAATGCCTGTAAATAGATGACGCCTTTTGACGGTGTCACTCAACGCGCGTGTGAAGGTGGCCCTTTGTGTACCCGACATAACCTGCATTGCACAGGTCACACTTGAATAAATAAACAACGCATTGCTGGGTTACGATGTTAGGCTTGGGCTCACGCAAGCTTAGATCTTGTTTAAGCTTGCGGCTAGTAAACACGGGTTGAATGGTCTTTTGCACCTTGCTGTTTGAACACATGGTGCGCGATTTACGCCATGTGGACCGCCGCTACAAGCATGGCTTGCTCGTCACTATGCTTGATCGTGCGCACCGGCTATCATCATCTTGAGCGCATTTTTCAGAAGAGTGTGAACCGTAAGCTGAGGTATCCGAATCACCTTATTGATTCCGTCATCAACAGGTTTATCACCTCGAGAGTCGCAGTGGACCAGCCTGAACAGCATACCGATGACGCCATCCGGATGGTTATCCCCTATAAAGATCAGGATGCTGCAGTGTCTGTCAAACGACAACTTAGAGATCTTAGCAGCAAGGTGCAAAAGACCATTCAACCCGTGTTTACTAGCCGCAAGCTTAAACAAGATTTAAGCTTGCGTGAGCCCAAGCCTAACATCGTAACCCAGCAATGCGTTGTTTATTTATTCAAGTGTGACCTGTGCGATGCAGGTTATGTCGGGTACACAAAGGGCCACCTTCACACGCGCGTTGAGGGACACCGTCAAAAGACATCATCTATTTACAGGCATTATTGCAAAGAACATAACACTGCTGTTCGGAACAATTTCTTAGCACGCTTCAATGTAATCAAGAAATGCACGAACAAATTTGACTGCCTTGTTAATGAAATGCTGTGTATTCAATATCTTAAACCAGCATTGAATGTACAGTCGGATTCTCCTCGTGCTAAAGTGTTCATGTAATTAGCTTGGCACTCTTTTATGCAAATTCGTTAGCCTTTTCACAAACCGCATTTTATCTTTGTAACCTCGATAATTTCGCAAGATGCACCGAAACGTCGGTTTCTATCACTTATATTTCTTGTTTCATGTATTTCTAAATCGTTTCTTATAAGATTATTATTATTATTATTATTATTAAGGCTTAGTAGCAGCACAAAGTAAGAAATCGCTTTGATGAACCAAACGATGTTTTTGAAATTCATATTTAATCAAGACATGTTTCGTATGAAACATCATCCATGGTCAGTTGTACAATGAGGAATAAAATGAAGTTGTGCAATAAGTAGTGTTATGAGGATCAGAGTTATTTTTAGTTTATCTGTCATGCAGTTCCAGACTTTTAGAATTTTCTTACAATCTGTAATATTCCAGAAATTTCTTTGATGTGACTCAGCAGTTTCCACAAATAGTACACCTTGTAATAGATCATAAATAGCAACAGAACATTCTAGATGCTTAGAGTAAAAGTATAAAAGCAGGATTGTAAGTAATAGAAAAGACTCTTTTGCCCGAGAGCTTACCCTCGTGGCCGGCTTGATTAATGGATGCGATAACGGTGATGAAGCTATAATCGACTGCGACAACTATGGTGGAGATATAACCTTTGACTTTGCTATATCCGGAGAGAAGAAGGAGAAGAAAGAGACGATAGCTGAAAAGGGAAGAAGATAAAGAGTTTAGAGTTTATTATGAAGTCCTTCGTGAGAGTTTGTGCACACAGGAAGTCAAATGAGTGGAAAGAATCCAGTGTATCAAGAAAGTCAAGAATTGTTGTCTACAGTCCGTGGAACATGGAGTTCGAAGTTAATCAAGATGAATGGCTGAATGGTCATGAAAGACAGTATGCCCTCTTTGCTTTAAGAACTGCTTAACGTAATCTTTAACCGAAGTAATAATAATTGTAACAGTGTAAGAGTAACTGCTCGTTGTCACACTTTTGTTGCGTGCCTTATATCGTACTCGGGAGTTATTTTCATTCATGCCTTGTCTGCGGACATCTCTTGGTTATTCCTGTACGTAACAGTAGTGTAACAATGTGAGATATATGACCTCTGAGATATAAGCCTCATGATTAATATTCTCCAGTACTCCCAGGAATTTATGCTGCGATCCTTCCTTCAGACTTTCAATCACATCTGCTTCCCTGATACTTGACTCAGTTCGACGTCTCAAGCTTGCCGCGCTTCACTTGAGCCATAGCGCACTTTCGCTCGTTCCACGCTAGCCCAATATCTTTCATCGCCATTCTCTCGTCACTTGTCACAACTTTAAGTTTGTCTTGTGAAGATACGTTTGCCTTTATTTACATCGTCGATATAAGAAGATCCGTGACCTTTTGGCTGATAGGTCTTGAGAGCCGATGGCCTTCAGACGCTCGCAACTTGCACGCCAGCGGATTTGCACTCAGCGTCAATAGCCTCGGACACAGGGCGTCACCCTGAGGAAGGCCCTTACTGAACCTTATTCGCTCTGACGTCTCCAGCCCATTCACAGTTCTCAAAGCAATCCTTTTGTCATACGCTTTTCTCACGTCTATCCATGCCATACTCAGATTGCGACGTCCTCTCTGGCTGTCCTGACAGACCATACGGGCTTTTCACTTGTCCCGCTACAATGCTCCTTGGCGCTGCTCTCCTTGCATCAGCCCGTTCTCATTTAAATGTATATCTACTTATTTTTCAAGAGACAGGACGTGAACCACTTGTATATGGTGTTAAGACAAGTGATTGACCTTTGGTTTTCACTAGAAAATTCGCTCGCTTTTGGAATAAGTCATGTTTTCCCCTCTGTAAACCAAAACCACACCTCCTGATCACTACGTGCTATAGCCTGGAAAGACTTAGCAACACCCTCATGAACACAGTTCACCTTTTCCTACCACAATTCGGTCTGGGCCTAGCGCGTTCCAATTCCGTTTCTTAGTCACCACACTGTTCGCCGCTCTGTACTCAACTCAAAAACTTAATCAGACAGCTCAACTTATACAACGATTTGAGGTCAAAAGGGTAAAGACATTGGCTGGCTAAAAAACAAGTCATGGTGTTGTTTTGGTGACACTTTTATTTGTCTAAGAATGTGCTCCAGGAAAGATTGTTGATTAATGTCGCATTTTAGTGGGTTGTGGTTTCTCTATTTCACATATGTAAGTATGAATGCAGTTGTTGAATTATATGAGGTAAGGTATTTATATTACGAATCTTGCAATAATTTCCTCAGGCGTAAAACTCCAGGAAATGAGTAAAAATTTGAAAAAAAAAACGTTAACGTGAGAAATAAATGTCACCATTTGAATAGTATGCACAGACTAATCTTCTATTACTTACTCAACTAGGATACGTCAGTGTATCCACCAAATATGTAGTTGCCAACTTCGATTATTGTAACAATGGACCCCCAGTTTTCCATTGATACAAATATGCTCTTTGACTGATCGAACTAAGAGAACAATAATGTGACACTACCCCTATAAAAAAACATAAATAAACAAAGAATTCTTACCGGAAGGAGGGCTGGACCAAGAAATGTCAGTGTATCCACCAAATATGTAACTGCCAACTTCGATTATTGTAACACTGGGGCCCTTTCCATCACAGTTGCTGTGGAAGGTCGATGCTGCCCAGCCATCTGTCTTAGCGCGCCAGCACCTCACAAACCTGCTGCGGGATGAACTGTGGAGGACTGGAGCTAAAAACGATCTCAACTTGACGTGGTACTTGGCATCAAGGTCACCAAGAATATTGGAAGAACACATGGTCCCTAAAAAGAAATAAGACAGAAAAATGATAATTCACAGAAACAGTTCTTCTTATTCGTCTTCCCATCACTATATATGAGCTGAGGGCGCCCGCTAAAAGAAAAAGAAAAAAAGGTAAGTATGTACAATGTAACGCGATTACATGTTGGATACTTAATTAGAATTTAAAAAAATATACAGCACAAGTATAAATACACGTATGGAAGGAATATAAAATAAAGAAAACAAAAGAAAAATGTGCTTAACACTTATAGTTCAAAATAATATTAAGATATATAAAATATATCAAAGAAAGAAAACATATAGAAAGGAAATAAAAATAACGGCACAGAAATGTAATAGATGCATTACACAATAAAGTTGTTTGAATATTGACTGAAAAGGAGCACCATAGTCGAAGAGGAACATTGAACTGTGATTAAAATTTTTGATTTTATAAATTATTTTGTGAAAGCGAGATACGAAACTACTTTGTGATTGTTCAAATTTAAATGCTAACATCTTAAAGAACAAAATAAGTTCTTAAATAAAGAAAAGAGATGCAAATTCCTGTTGAGTTGATAATGATTAAGTGCTAATGAGAGCATGTTTGTTTGGACCATTAACCTCAACACTATTTATTTTCCGATATATATTATTAAAACTTGAAACTGTTCATCAACTTTGAACAGAAACTAACCTTAACCGACGATTATAACTATCTGATTCTGATTCCTTGCAAAAAATAAAAAAATCCAACGTTTATCTGGTTCTGAGCATCATTCAGAGTTACCGACTTATTTTTCTGTAAGTCCAGCCCCTTTTCACGTTTTATAAAAATTTGACTTTAAGTCCGCCAAAACAGTTTCGACGGCGGATTTAGCTTATAGCTGAGAGTTTAGGTTACGTTTATTTGCTCACAGCTATCAATAAGAATAAGAAATGTCAGACGTGTTTACAATAAGCTTGTCAGAATCACTAGTAAAACACTTCATACAAGTTGAAACTGTTTGCTGTTGATCAGTGAAGATTTGATAGTTTCGAAAGGAGCCGGGGCTTGAAGACTTTCATCATTGTTTATTTGCCATTTGCATCGCTCTCCCCTTTTTCGCTATCGGTGTCAAATTCGTTGTCTTTCAAGTCTTCACTCTCCTGTCCCTCGCGTAAGAGACGAGTAGATTGCCTAGTCCCACGTACCGTCCATGGCGTTTGAGATTCCACAGGTCTTCTGCAAGATTCAACAGGTCAATCTCCGTTTGGTCCTCTTGCAATGACTCACTCATCCATCGAACAAAAAAATTCTGGAGAGCATGATCTCCTTCCAAGTGGAAGTGTACGTATACCCGAACGGGATCGCTTATCATGTACGCTAAAGGGCGAAGGGCTTGTTCACTTAACGAGCCACTAGAATTAACAGGAATTTTTGTTTTCGTTCGAGTCGATGAATTAAAGGTTGCGCTTTACCAGAATTTGACATTTAAATTGTTTTGAATTTGTGTGGGTTAGCATTACGCATCAACATTGTCTGACCAAGGCATTGCACGGGATGTGTTCATTTGTTGTTAAAACCTTATCAGTCTGTCTCAAACCCCAAAACACGTTCATTAGTTCAAGAAGTTGAACGCTTATGGCCCTGAAAGGCGCTTTTCTCGCTTGCAACTACGATAACACGGGGTGTTAGCCCGCTTGGGTGGACACTTCAGTGATAAACAACGGTATCATAAACATTGTGGACAGTATTCACCCAGGTCTGAGGGTGTATTTCATCTGTGCAGGCATTGTAACACGCGAATTTGGTGTACTTCGGGCAGTTATTTCAACCACAGGCAACTTCCGTTCGGCATAGTTTTTCGAAAAAAATCCAAGCGTGATTGGGACCTAATTTCTCCACGCCAGTGAAAAGGGCTAGACTTAATGGAGAATAAGACTGTAACTCGGATCCTCAGAACCAGATACACGTTGAATTTCAGCGACTCTTAGGAACAAATCAGATTGTTTGAATCGTCGGCTAGCATTACGGAACCACCAAAGTACATTAACATTGTCTGACAAAATTATTGCACCGGACATGTTCAGTGTTGCTAAAATCTCTTAAGTCTGTCCCAATCCCAGATAGGCGTTAATTCAAGTCGTTCAACACTCATGGCCCTGAGGGGCGCTTTTCTTGCCTTCTTAGCCAGGATAACACTGGATGTTAGCCCGCTGGCTTGGGTGGACAATTCTGTAATAAACGACATCATAAACATCTTAGAAAGCATCCACTGAGAATGTCTGAAGATGTATTTGATCAGTGGAGGCATTCTGGAACGTGGATTTCACGTACTTCGGGAAATTATTCGAACCGATTGCAACTTCGGTGCAACAGAGTTTTTCGCAGAACCCACTTCTCCACCGCCCCCCTCCAACTTTCTCCTTCACTTAATTAATGATGAAATTCAGAACTGTTAATCGCGGAATGGAAACCTTAATTTTAGGTTGGCATGGTATTTTCATTTAGATGTAACACAACTCTTTAAATCGACTCACCATTTTCATTTACTTCCAAACTTGTCACAGTTTCTATTTCTTGAAACAGAATGGCACTTGTGATAACGCAAGAGTAATTTCCTGTGTCATTCAGTGTTAGATTTGTAAGAACTAACGCACCATTTATCTGCAGTCTCCGCCCAACTGGTATCTGACCTCCTTGTTTTCTCCAGATGACGGTTGGTTTAGGACCACCAGTAGCGCTGCAATTCAGCGTCATATTGCAGCCCAAAATCCCAACAATCTTGGAGGGGGGTTTTACAGTGAACTGTAGAGGAGAAACCACCACCAGCGACGTTTTTTTCTCAACGCTTCCCAAAATATTTTTTGCTGAACAACTGTAAAAACCCGAGTCTTCTTTACGAACTTGGAAAATTTGCATCAAGCTGTCGTTGTACCACACCCTCCAACTCTTGGATAACTGAACGGTTGCGTTTTTCCAAATAACCTTTGGTGGAGGTTGGCCAGTCACGTTACAGGTTGGAAAGGTGACATTGCTTCCTTCAATCGCGTAAAGGGGTCCCGGACTGAGTGACACACGAGGATGGACTGAAACAAAGAAAATAACCCTTCAGTGATTTTTTACAGCAAAGGAATCAAGTCCCCAATGAGAGAATTAAAAATGGAATCACGTTTCGTTTAATTTTAAAAAGTCTGGTATTAATCCTTCCTGTTTTCATCATGTTTCCTTTTCTGAGGACAAAATAAATGGAAAATTACGACTGTCCCTTCTCCTTCGCACCCGCAATTTTAAAAAAAAATTAAAAATTTGAAAAAACTAACCTAGGGAGCAGCACTCTGCGAACTGTATTTGGAAAACTCGTTTATTCTCCGACGCGTTTCGTCTAGCTAACGTAGACTTCTTCGGGGGGTTTTACAATAATTCATCAAACGTCTGCATTTAAGCCATATCTGATGGCGAAACAACATTAAGGTTTGGCCGGATTTTCGAAAGGGAAGTGTGAAATATAATTTTTTTATTTTATTTATTTAATTTTTTTATTAATTTTTTTATTAGCTTCGCCAAATAAAGAAACAAAACAATTATGTATACAGAAGAACATTGGCAGGGACACCGCAACAGCGTTGGCCAATTACAGCGGGCCCAGATACTAAAAGAACTGAATAAAAACAAGGAATGTTAAAAAATACAGCAATACAGAAAAAAATACAACTACATACAACTAGTTATTGGACGGAACAAGGGACGAGCACTATTGCATTTTAAACAGATAGACTTGAACGAACGTGGGTCATCACAGTTATAGGAAACAGCTAACGCGGACTTATAATAATTAAAATTAAACGGTTTAAAAGAAGCTAAGGTCGATGAGCTCAAATCTAGTTCGTGCGCTAAACAATTCCAAATTCTACTAGTTCTAGTAAGAAAGGATTTCTGGTAAGTATATGTTTTACATTTCTTAATTATATATTTGTTAACGTTGCTGGTTGAGAATCTAGTGCGTCTACCGTATTTGCGAACTTCAGGTAGAACAGAGACATTCACGTTAACAAGACCGTGTGTCAATTTGAAAAAATAGGTCAGATCTAAAAGTTCATGCCAGTAACAAATAGGTATTAGGTTTAGAGTTTCTAAACGAGACGTATAACTTATATTAGAAGAATAAGGCAGTTTTAAGATAAACTTAGTGGCGCGTCTTTGGATACGCTCTAGCTTAACAATGAGCTCGATGGTCTGCGGGGCCCAAATTTGGGTGGCGTATCCCAAATGTGGCCTAACTAGGGCTAGGTATAGCGTACGTCGTACTTCGGTTCTAATTATGAACCTCGTGTTCCTCTTTAAGTAGCCAAGTAGTTTATTAGCACGCAAAGATTGTTCGTTTACTTGTTTGGACCATGTCAGATCCTTACTAATCCATACGCCCATGCAGATCTTTTTCTGCAGCATAAAATTCAAGTGCGGTGTTGTTGAGTTTGTAAGAAGATAAGATCGGGTTTTTTTTTTCTTGTTATGCGCTGCGCCTTACATTTAGCTTCGTTAAAGAGGAGACCGGATGAATAAGACCAAGTTGCAAGCTTCCCAAGGTCTTTCTGGAGTGAGAAGGCATCATCCAAAGTCTTTATCTCTCTCAATATTTTGGTGTAGTCAGCGAACATCAAAACTGGACTGCTAGAACTGACGACTTCGGGAAGGTCATTGACGTATAAAAGGAAGAGGGCTGGTCCAAGTATGGAACCCTGAGGTACTCCAGAGGTAACAGGAAGATTGTCTGAAGGAGCGCCGAGTACCGTAACGCGTTGGTATCGGCCTGACAGGTAGGAACAGAACCAGTTAAGCAGGTTGCCACCGAAACCGACCTGAATCAGCTTACGGACGAGGCGCCTATGACTGACTTTGTCGAAAGCTTTTGACATGTCAAGGGAGATGGTGTCAACCTGGCTGCCAATAGGGACCTTAAGATCTACGACGGCGACGTCAACGAAAACGTCACCTCAAAATAAAACTTTGCTCTATTATAAGTCTTTCGCGATTATTCCATCTCGTTCACGTCCTACAATATGGACGAAGTATCCTAAAAATAAATTGGTACGAGCGATTTCAGAGTGAAAATAGAGAATGAAAGATTCTCTGTTGTATGCTCACGTTGTCGTTAAAACCTAAAATTTGGTGATTTCACGTCGTCGTCATCCAGAGAACCGCAAAAATATGAGCAATAATCCGTGCTGCACTTGCAGCACGATTATTTATGCTCTTTTAACCAATGATATTACTGTTTTGCGGCGTTGTCCTCGTCGTCGTCGTCCTAGATCTTAAGCTCCCTAATATCTAAAAGTGAACCAATGTGGTCAAGAGCCTCAAGCAGGTTGGTAACGCACCATCTTCCAGTACAAAAACCATGTTAGGGCAAGGCGTGAGAGACAATGTTTTGGGGCCACGAATTTCAATTTTTGTTTTAATTTTTTAAAATTGGGGCCACGGTGTTAGCTAATAATACTTTGGGAAATTCACCATTTTGGATACACTTCTCTTATTTCGATTGTCTTCTACCGAAAGCGGTCCTGTGGGGGGAAATTGGGCAAAAGATACATTAGATCAAAGATCTGACCTTTCTGGGTATAAGGAATTTCAATCGAAGTCCTTTTAGAAGTCACAAGCTGTGTTTTTGTTATCCACTCAAAGTCGACTCTGTTTGAGCATATTTGTATCCTCTCGACTGTTTTTAATTTACCGTACCCTCCCATAACAACGAACAGCAAATAGAAGCAAAACGTTTCTCATGCCTACCTTTTTCACAGTGTTCTCCTGTAGATCCTGGCAAACACTCACATACGTACTTCTTGTCGGTATAACCCATAAAACACTTTCCGCCGTTGAGGCAAATGCTACTGTTGCAAGGATTCTGAGGGAGAAAATATGGAAAAGTAAATACGGACGAAGCAAATCGATACGTCTACCCACCACATAACCTTGTCTATTCCTATTCGGGGAAACCAAATAGACTGGTTTACCTAAATGGTAGAAATGCTGCCGAGGGGAAGGGAGATTTTCAATTATGCGTGCGCTAATTTAACGACGGTCCGTGCGTGGAATAGACCTTTTCTTGGTTTCTGACGCCATATTGGTTGGGGAAGCAAACACGGCTGAGATTAGTGTAACAGTGAATGTATGGGAATTTTGCCAACTTTGAACCATTATAAATCCTTTTAAGTCTGTCGATTGTGGATAGCGAGAATATCTCTCAAAAATCACTTATTTTGAAAATATTTTTGAGAGGTATGGTGATTAGAATCAAGCTATAACGACCGTAAACGAAATTTGTAAATTCACATAAACCCTTATAAAGAAAATTACGCAAATTCCCGCGAAATTTGAAGCGACATGAGAAGATTTCTAATATCCAATTTTCAAACGATGTGATCTAATTTTCCGTTGAAAGAATGATATTAATGAAACGACTAAAAATATTTTAAAGCTTTTGAAATTCTCCCTCTTTGCCGCGGAGTTATAGAGGTTTGAATTCGGCCAAAATCTCGAACAATCATTGATAATTTAAGCCGCGTTTGCCCCCGAATCAAGATAGCGTCAGAAACCGTGAAAAGGTCTATTGAAGGGAGGTTTTGTTAAAACGTCTTACAAAACGTGGATCCCCAGACTGGACCCCTCTCGAGAAAAGAAATAAAACAAACATGTACTTCTTGAGATGGTGTTAATAAACTATGATTCGTGTGTCTGATTGAAACTATATACTCTGCCCTTGAGGAGACTCCGAATCGTAAGTAAGTGCAATCTGTTGGCCTTTTTTAACATGGCGCCCAAAGCGGGGCAGAGGTTTTATTCATTTTGTGAAGCTACTCGTAGTCTTTCTCATCGTAGCTGATTTGATCATGCAGGAAGATGATGATTTGTTGTTGTTGTTGTTGTTGTTGTTTTTTTTAATTTGTTTAACACAAATATACAAAATGACAAGAATAACACGAGGTACCCATAATGGTGTTTACAGACGCAAGATTACAATCTGCAGATTACATCGCTTCTCTGCCTGTTATTGCCTGTCACAATGCTTCCGGAAGAGAAAGAGGACAGAGAAACAGAGAAAGAACAAGTAACCGAAAAAAAAAGAAATTCCTTAGAGAAGAAAAGCTCACTTTTGAAAAAACATTGTTAGTGAATTTTTAGCAGTAGCAATCTCTTTTACAATGACGAGTCTTTCATGAAGCTGCAAAGGGAAACTCCGGAAACAAAGTTCATCCTGCCGACCAGCAGCGCAAAAAATAATAATATTTTTCTGCAAGAATACAGTAATTTAGTGCCTGCTCATTGGTCGACCTAACGTAGCAACCGCATACGATTTTACTTGAATTTGCGTTTTTTCATACCACCAAATTTGAAACTGAATCCAGAAGAAGGCAGTTTTGTTG
>NC_090877.1:18221358-18231358 GCF_036669935.1 Montipora foliosa | reverse complement strand
AATATCTTTATATCGGGGTAAAATTAACATGTGCTTTTTTACTACTGTACATATTGTTTAATTAAACTTGTAATGAGTATCAAATAACTCACAATTTGCAAAGCATTAGACGTTATCAAGGTTACACAACAAAGTCTGTGGTATGAATCGTAAAAGGGAAACAAAACAAAACAAAACAAAACTTAAACATTTGAAGTTGTATCTGTGTACTGATGCTGTAATATCGTTATATCGGGGAAGATTTTACGCTCGGCACGTTAAGAACTCAGCGTTATATCGGGAATATCGTTATATTGAAGATCGTTATATCGGGGTTCTGTCCCATACATTTTACTGTAACTTTTGCCGGGACATAGCATGTTTATCTTTTTACCGGGGATATCGTTATATCGAGGATCGTTGTATCGGGGTTCCACTGTAATAACATTTCCCTGTCGCACAAACCATCCACCCTTCCCCCTCAGTTGCTACCTGTACCAAACCTGTACCGTCCTACAAACATCGAACGCACTCGCCTAAGCTTCGATTACCCCTAGTATTTATATAAAGAAGACATTAAACTGACTTGGAAGTTAATAGGTATATGATTATAAACAGAAAAAAGAAATCTAATATCTCAATACCCAAACTTCTTTACAATAAGTGTTACACTGATAGACAAAGCATATGTGAACAGCTCAACACATACTTTATAAATGTCGGTCCCACCGTGACTTTATCTGCCCAATTACCCACTCAAAGCAACTCAGATCCAACTATAAATATAGCCGCAGAACATTCCCAAATAGTTTCTTTTTCTCCCCTATTCACGAGTACGATGTGCATGACTAAATCTTATATATAAATTTGAATCAACTATAGTTCCTCCTATTAAATGCGTGAAATATGCTTGTGAGCATATATAAATAGCGCTGACAAAAGTCTACAACCATTCCCTAGAACAGGGCGTTGTCCCGGATTTATTGAAGATGTCAAAAGTAACACCCATCGATAAAGGCGGCGATACTAGAGACGCAACAAACTTCCGCCCAATCTCGACTCTCTCTGCTTTTACACAAATTTTTGAAAAGCTTGTCTACAAGCAAGTGGTCAATTATCTAGAAAATTATGAAATTTTATATCAATTTCAAGTTGGTTTTAGGAAAGGTACGTCGACTGTACAGGCAATTGTTGAGATCACAGATATCTTAAAGAATGGGATTGACAATAACCTATTAACCTGTGGGCAAGAGATCATGAGGTAACTTACCTCATGATCTCTTGCCTGTGGGGTCTTTCTATATTTGGCGAAAGCGTTTGATATTGTACATTTCTTCTTAAGAAAATATGTTTCTTAATCACAAATTAAGATTAGACAAGTTTCGTTTGTTCCCCTTAAGTGAGCCATACAACCCCCTCAGCTGATGTACTAGAATGGAAATATATGGAATCAGAGGAGTACATTTGCAATGGTTCACAAATTACTTGACGAACAGACAAAAGTACGTCTCTTTAGCTGACACAGAACCATCTAGGAAAACTATGGCTTGTGGTGTTCCCCAGGGTAGTTCGCTGGGCCTTTGCTGTTCCTCATTTACATCAATGATATTCCTAACTGCTCTCCAAAACTTTACTTTAGAATTTTTGCAGGTGACAATAATACTTTTGCCTCATCTTCCAATGCCATCCAACTGGAAACTTTAATTAACTAAGAGCTTTTAAAAGTGAAGGACACCATTGATCATAATATTCTCTTACGGATGCTCCGTATATATATGGTGTTGACACAATCAGTATTAATTGGTTTGAGTCTTTTCTTTTCCGCCGAAGTCAAAGATGAAGCCTTTCTGGCCAGTTGTCTAATGCTGCAACGGTTTCTTGTGGCATCCCACAGGGTAGCAATCTTGGACCACTTTTATTCCTAGTTTATATTAACGATCTGCCAAATTGCCTTAGCTTGACCTCCCCAAGGATGTTTGCTGATGATGCTAACATAACCTTTGCTGCCAGCACATTGACTGATCATGAGAATGGTTTACATTCAGAGTGAAGAAGTCTTAATCTATGGTTTATTTCCAACAAACTGACTTTGAACGTTGCGAAGACCAAATTTATGGTTATCGGGTCAAACGAACGTTTACATTCATTCTCTGACGATCAGATAGCATTGAGATTGATGCTAAATTAATCACTAAAGTTAAAGACGCTAAATGAATAGGCGTGATAATTGATGAGCACCTCTCATCATAGTCGTACGAGCCGCAGCTGCAGTCCCCTCCCCCTCAATGTTCTCGTAAGGAATGAATCAACGATGAAATGATATATGAAATGGATCATATATGAACTGCGGATATGAAATCAAGTGATTTGCGTAAAGAAGCCTAAAAAAATTTAGGACTTCAACGGGATTTGAACCCGAATGAAGGAGTACTGGCAGAGAGAACCAAATTTGCCCCAAATGAAACAAGAGCCTTATGAATCAGTCACGGCCTGGGAAGGAAGAGTAAACGAACAAGGTAGAAGACTAGATTATTGCGCTAATTGCTACTTAGAGACATATTCAGGAATAAACAAGGAGAGACTTATGTCAAAATTACTGGATAAGGGTCACAGGGATGAAGCAACTAAAGAAATCACCCCATTTAAAACAGTGTTGCAGATAGCTAAGAACTTTGAACAATGTGAAAAGGCAAAAGCAGTAATGCAGCAAGCCAAAGGTCCCACTGAACAAGTTAACTATGCAGGAGCAAGGAAACCCCCTAAATCAGAGGAAAACTGGTAAAGGTCATTTTAGTCAAAGCAAATCAGAGAGGGAATGGGACAAAGTCAATCCAGTCGCCAGGGCAAATTTGATATTTGTCAGTATTGCGCAGAGCCATCACATCCTCGCTCTATATGCCCAGCTTCAAACAAGTGATGCTCTAGAAAAGGCTGTGGGAGAAACGGACATTTTGCTCGGGCGTGTCGAATGGGAGCACCCCCTTTTGTCAACCCTTCCGAAGTCATGAACACCAAACAAAAAGCACACCACCTAGATGCCAGTTTAAGTGAGGATTAGGAGGATTATGGAACTGACCTCTATGAGATTGATTTGATACCCGAAAAGTATGACCAAAGTGTATTTAGTACTGTAGAAGGCTAGCGGGGCACCAGGGTAGGTCGTAAGTTCTTTAGCCACTCAATACTGGGACCAACCAAGGACATGACTAAATCTATCAGGATACAACTGGACAGCGCTTCCACTTGTAACACACTACCAGAAAAACTTGCCCTCTCATCGATTCCTCCCGGGAAGAAACTTGAGGATTTCGTTACACCAAGTAGAGCCACATTGTTCACCTATGATAACTCTAAACTCACACCCCTGGGTAAACTAGAGCTACTGGCCGAGACGGCAACAGGTTACTTTAATCTTTAATCTTTAATCCTTATTTATACACGGTAAAAGTTCATCAGGTACAATAAATTACAATAAAATGTCTAAAAATCCTAAAACTAAAATTCTAATCCTAATATTATATTAACTTATAACAATATTCCACTTATAAACCTGATTTCCATGAATGTCGTGTGTTTAAAAAGTATGACAGAGAAGGCGTTTAAATTGATTTAATGAAGCAGACTCTCTAATGTTACAGGGTAAGCTGTTCCAAAGAGTTGCGCCACTGTAACTAAAACTATTTTTCATGTAGTTAGTTCTCGGAAAGGGAACAACAACTTTGGTAACCGAGTCCCTCAGAACATAATTTGATTCATTTCGTGTTACAAATTTAGAAATGAGATATTCAGGAACCAGACCGTTTAAAGACTTGAAGACCATTAGGGCTTTCTGAATTTGACGTTGAGATTGCAAGTCTTTCCAGCTGAGTTTGTGAAACAAGAAATCGACATCAGCGTCATAGCCCGATGAAGTTATTACTCGTGCAGCACGGTTTTGTAGTTTTTGTAGCTTGTTAGACAATGTTCTGCCACAATTACCTCAGACTAGGCTGCAGTAATCAAAGTGAGGTTGAACAAGGGACCAACTCCTCGTGTTCCATATTTTGCGAGATTCGCAAATACCTGGAAAGCCTCCCTTCTTGTCTGGCTCAGACTGTGTTCATCTGGGGTTAGTGAAAATCTGTGCAAATGAGCTCCATTCAGTTTCATCACCACTTCGTCCTGTGACTGTTAAGCCCGCCCACTTGATGGCTCACAACTCCCGTCCCAGAGACATGCCTAGTCAACGAGAGCCAACGTCATCCCCACGTGTCTAAAACGTTACTCATCCTAGAACAACGGGGCAGGCCAGACCTCCCACTCTAACTATGAAATGGGTTCTTGATGAATTTCAAGCTGTGCACACTGGGTTGGGACAGTTTGGCAGACCTGTTACCTTTGACATGGACCCTACCGTGAAACCGGTCCATGATGCCATTCACCGCCAACCCGTAGCCAGGCATACCAAAATCAAGGAACAGTTACACAAAATGGAAAGCGAAGGGAAGATATGCCGACAGTACAAGCTCACAGCTTGATGTAGTAACATGACAGTCAGAGAGACAGACCAAGGACAAGTTTAGAATCTGTTTAGATCCATCAAACACTATCAACAAAGCAATCCGGGTACCCAAGCATCCAAGTCCACGCTTTGAGGATATATTACCACAATGAAATGGGGCCAAGTGTTTCTCAGTTGCAGATGCATGTCTTGTTTCACCACCATTCTTCTAGAAAATGAATCCAGCTTGGCCACTACCTTTGACATCCCATTTGGGCGCTATCGGTGGCTGCGTTTTCCGTATGGCGTCTCAAGTGGCCCTGAGGAGTATCAAACAAGACAACAAGAAACCCTTGCCGGACTGAAAGGGGTCTGCAACATTCCAGATGATGTCCTCATTTATGGGTGTGGAGAAACACTTAAGCAGGCTGAGAAAGGTCATGATGAAAATCTATATCATTTCTTGGTACGTATGCGTGAAGTAAAGCTCAAGCTGAATCCGGCCAAGTGGGTTTTTAAAACCCAAAAAGTGATGTTCATGGGGTTCCAGCTCAGCCCAGACGGAGTCGGCCCAACACCCTCCATGATCGAAGCAATCACAGAAATGCCCAAACCCTCAGACCAACGTGCTGTCCAGCGCTACTTGGGTATGCTTAAGTTCCTGGCAAGATTCTGTCCCAGACTGAGTGATGTAGTGAAACCTTTAAGAGACTTGACCCATAAAAACGTCCCCTTCAAGTGGACTGACGCACACGATAACGCTTTTGCAGAGTCCAAAACCCTCATCGTTGATGCCCCTGTCTTGCGGTACTTCAATCCTCAATTGCCTGTCACCCTTCAGGTAGATGCATCTGCTGCTGGAGTGGGTGGAGCAATCCTCCAAGATAATCAACCAGTGGCATTTTACTCAAACACCCTAACGACCACATAACAAAGATATGCATTTATTGAGAAAGAATGTCTTGCAATATGCCTAGCATTTGAGACAGGGGACAGTCTGCTTTACGGAAAGTCAGATATCATGGTTGAAACCGACCATCGACCCCTTGAAACAATTTTTAAGAAACCCCTTTACAAAGCACCAAGGCGTCTGCAAGCCATGCGCATGAGGCTCCAACGACGGTCATTCGTTGTGAACTACAAGAAAGGGGCACATCAAGTCATAGCCGACACTCTTTCAAGGGCTCCGCATCCTCAGCTCTCGGCAGTCAGTCTCTCTGGAGAACACATATTTAGAGTGGAATTGGAAACTATGACATTGGTTAATTCTGGGATCTCCAATGTTACCCTGGAAAATCTACGAGAGCAAACCGCAATGGAGCCAGAACTGCAGAGGCTGTCCTTCCTCATGATGACTGGTTGGCCAACTGAAAAACGAAAATTGGATCCCTTAGTGCGGCTCTACCTCACCTTCAAAGATGAATTATCTCTGACAGATGGCATAGTGTATAAAGGGCAGCAGGTAGTCATCCCAAAGTCGATGAGACCAGCCCTGCTAGACAAAATTCACAAAACACTCTTTGGAGCAGGTTCGTGTATTCGAAGAGCTAAGGTGTCCCTCGTCTGGTCCGCCATGACCTCTGATATCAAGAATAAGTGCATTTCATGCCCAGTATGTGCCCAATACGCTACTCAAGCGCCTAAAGAGCCCATGCTTAGCCATGATATTTCAGAACGACCATGGTCATTAATTAATGAAGATATCGTAATGTGGGAAGGGAAATGGCACCTAGTCACTACATGCCACTACAGCGACTGGATAGAGATTGACATTCTACCCAATACACTCACAACAACAATAGTAGAGCTCACGAAAGCGCACTTGCAAGGTTCGGGGTACCTGATTGCGTCGACACCGATAACGGGCCCCAGTTTATCAGCACCGAGTACAAGCAATTTGTTTCTGAGTATGCGTTCGAACACGTGACCTCCTTCCCATATTGGTCGCAACGAAATGGTAAGGAGGAAGCTGCAGTTAAAACAGTAAAGAGGATGTATCAAAGAACAAGGACATTCATATGGCGCTACTGGACTACCGGAATACCCCACAACAAGGACAGGAACACTCTCCTGCTCAAAGGCTACTCTCCCGCCGCACAAGAGGTATCCTTCCTATGATACCTTCTCTTCTGCAGCCTACTGTCGTGCATTCTGGATCTGTCAAAACTGAGATTGAGGGGTGCCGTACCAGACCAAAAAATTACTAGGACATGAAATTTGGGAGGCGTCCATGGTGCAATTCAGCCAGGACAGTGGGTATATGCAAAACCAATCCTCAGCACAAGCATTCAGCCTGGCCCCATGGTATTGTAGAGAAAGTGTCCTCTCCAAGGTCCCACACTGTGGTTACCCCTCATGGGAAAATACGCAGGAATCGAGTGCAGATCCGATTGACTGCTGCTCTGCTCGCTGATGTGAAGACCTATATGCCCCAGTACACTGGCAGCCAAACAGGACACTCAGACTCTAGCGATGACATCTCATCTCCCGCTCAGCCGTTACGTCTGACAAATGGCCAGAAGCCTCCTCTTAATCAAGGGCTGCGGTCACTCCAGGGGGAGCTCCCTAACCCTGGCAACCAACCATCCCCAGCAAAGAACCCAGGTCCAGCTATGGCAAGTCTACAAATCCAGCCCCAAAGTACAGCTTCAGCAGTCAACAAGCCAAATCAGATACAACAAAGTTCTTCAGGAGTGCGGGAATCATCTCAGTCCACAGAGAAGTCGATCAGTTGTGACGCACAGTGCAATCCAGCACCACTAAAGGAAGTGAGGGCTCGCTCAGGCAGACTCGTGAGACCACCCACCCGCCTGAATTTGTAGGAACAGATTGAGAAAAAGAAACATTCCTTTTATATTGGACACTTGAACATTGGATACCAAGTCTTCGTTATAGAAACGCTCTTAGGTGGGACCGTGAAAGTTTGTTTTCAAAAATTCATACTTTGAACTCTCTTGCTAGCCTGTTCATATTGAGATACTCTGTTAAGATAAGTTTGCTTTTTTTAGAATGTGGGGGGGACATCATACCCCCAAGTTGATAAGCCCCAGCATGCTTTGGGGTGTGTATAATAAACATGGCATCCATCTTGTGTAGTTAGACTTCGTGTGCTTCTAACTAGACAAACGAGAATACTTTATTATTATGGTCTTTTTGTTTTTGGATCTCTTCCCGACCACTGATCAAGGGATCCCCCAATCTCGTCGCCAGAGTCCGCTTTTCTTTTGGTGAGCACCAAGAACACGGACTCTCGCCACTTCAGAGTATGTATCACGCACGCTCAGAAATTTGATTGTGGTCGTCAACTAATTTGTGACCGTTAACAACTATTAAGGACGGTGCCTACTATTGTTCTTGCGCATACGTTCTGCGCATATCAAGATACTCGGATTTCCTATCGGTGATGCTTACTAATACAGAGATATTTTTGCGCGGTTTGGAATTATGCAGAGAAAGTAGATCCTAGTAAGTGCTATTGGTAGCCAAAAAGAAAATTGGGGGCAACCATGCATTTTTCAGAGATAATTAAGCTTCAATTTGAGAAAGAACGCCAAACAAGGTTTTTTTATTTTAAAGGTTTTACAAATATTGTTCATGAATTATCTTTGAAAAATGTGTGGTTACCCCCAATTTTCTTTTTGCATTTCAATAACACTTGTTAAGATCTACATTTCCTGCACAATCATAAACCTGGGCAAGAATACCTTTGAATTGGTAAGTACATGCTGACCAAAAGAAAAGCGGACTCTGGAGACGAGATTGGGGATCCCCGAAAGACCCTGGGAACGAGAATAGCGGGTAGCGGCGCAGACAAGGCGCAGACTTATTTCCGGGGTCTTTCCGGCGGTGAGAGAAACGACCGCCGGAAATACGTTTGCGTTCGCAGGGTTTGCCTGGCGAATAGTGTCGGTTTGGTCTACTATGAATTGATATGTTACTCAAATGTCGAGAAAGTTTGATCTACCCGGCCTGTCGGTTGTTGTTCCCCTTGTCGTTGTATTTGATGTCTCATTTACCGATTTTTCTGCAAAATGGCGATTCAAGTTATTCGTTTCCAAGAGCGATGGTTCTTCAAGGAAAGAATGTTGCTCGAATTTGTTTGTGGATGACGGCTGCTATGTATGTAACTCCTTAGGTCCGGGAGGCACTAGCGCTGTAAAATGGGTGTACGAAACCTGACTCAGATGCTATAATGCATGTACGAAATTTGCTGAGAGAATTTCAAGATCTTTTCACGGACATGCACAAGACGCACCATCGAGCTAATTGGATGCAATCAGACATCGACAGCTGAAAGGAATTCGCACGAGGAGAAAGTTGGTTTTATTGATCGTATGTTCTTCGACTGGGCCGTTCTACGAGTCCACAAATCTCCGTGTATATCGTCGGATAAGGTGAGCTCAAGTTAATTATGTATATGAACTTTAATAAATGGGCTTTCGATTTAAGTTAAAATTGCGAGATTTTACAAAATCATTGCACGGTGGTTTCTCCCACTTTAGAATTTTATAGCCGAAGATTTCCTACTAAAGGTCGTAATTTAATGGAAGAAAATAGTAACATCGATGGTACGCAACATAATTTTGATGTACTTTCCAGCGAAAAAAAAAAGGTAACTGTAAATTCTTGAAATAATGCAGCTTGTGTATCTTTTATACGTGTTCTGCTTGACGTTCGGTAAAATACAATTTATTAGCAGTACAATTAATTATTATAAGATTGCAGATGTTATGGTAAAAGTGCCAAGGGATGCAAATCTAACATTTAAAGGAGTGATAATGTAGCATACAAATTAATAATTATCAAAATTAATGTCACAGATTTGCAATCAGATTAAAGAGCCAATACTTTCAAAGTAACATGGATTTTACTGATGTACAGCTTCCTCCTCAGTTAGTTCTGCTATTTGTGATACAGTTAACAGATTTGTAGACAGCTTGTTATATTGTTAATAAAAAGATGTTGTTTTAGGTTGCTTTGAACTCACTGTTTATCATGCTTATCCAAACCTTTGTTGCGTTGCTATCCTAATTCTGGTGTTAATTCAGTTGTACTCCACAGTATGAATCTGCAGTTTGCATTCTGTGATCAAGAGTATCAGTTATCATGGAACTATCATAATCACAGAATGTCAATGTTCACAGCTAAAACTGATGCAATACACATTCATTCAATGGGTTAACAGTGCCGTGTAAGCTGTACACAGAGCAGCATCAGAAAGACGACCATGAACTTGCAAACCAGTCCGAATGAAAGATTGCTCCGTAGCAAATGGCTCCCATTGCATCTGATGACACCTGAAAGTCAGGTAGAAGAGCACAAGGGTGCGAAGAAAGCTGCGCCCCTTTGGGGAGTGAGGGTCTAATGAAATTTGTTGTTTAGTTGAATTGGGTGATCTTCTCCTGAAAAGGAGAGGGCAGATCTCATCTGGCAGAGAAAGGTACAACCTTGAGGAGCTACCTTGATGATTCAAGTTCCTTACATTTGTAGTGGTGTTATGAGCTCACTCCTCCAATAAGAAAATAGGATCAAATTCCTCCT
>NC_090877.1:18208858-18218858 GCF_036669935.1 Montipora foliosa | reverse complement strand
TCTGGCGTTAGAGTAAAATCTGTTAAGTGTCACTCTCAATGATCAATGGGTTAAAGGCAAACAGTTATTTTTATATAATTTATTTAATTAGAAGACTCATTCAGTTCTTTTAGCTTTTACTAACTGAACAGTAACTGCAGTCTTGATTCTTGACTTGTCAAAATTTTTTTAGTTTCAAGTCGTAAGTTGACTTCAAGTTCCCTCAAGACTACACAAGAAAAAGCAGAGCTAATGAACGAGCTTCGCTGGCACTACAAAAAATTTGTGAGGACATCAAAACGGAAGAAAGAAAAGCAAGTTGATGTAAGGCTGCAATAAAGACCACTTTGCAACACTGTAAAGTTCATTTCTGTTGCTGAATAATTCAATACATGATGTTGTTATAATTATTATTATGGTTAACTGACTAAGTACCTTTAAAATGAGTGAGAACTGTTGCAGTAATTATAATTTACACATGTAATTAATAATTAATATTCAGTAAATGTATTCTTCAAGACCATCTACTGTAAAAGTTACTGTTATCCACCTAGATTTATATTTGTAGTCATTAAAATTAACACATAATAAAAAAATTAAAATTTCCACAGTCAATTTCCACAGTCAATTTCTGGAAAATATAACACAGCTTTGGATCTTTTTGTTTGTACTGGTTAATTTACATGTTTCTTTGAATTATCAACTTTGTTTGAGTCATTGAAATTGAGTATTATATTGCACAGTTCATGTTGTGTCCATGATAAAATTATTAAAAAAATAATATTATTTTCAAATTAAAGGCTGATGCTAATGAAGAAGACAAAGTGCCTAAGGCAAGTCAAACAGGATATGATGCAGTGGTTCGCCTTGAGGTAACAGTTGCATCAAAATGAAAATATTCCAAGATGTCCGAGCCTAGATTACATAATCATGACTCCCTAGAATCCTGAGGTATTCAAGGCACACACCTCACATGCAGTATACTAAAACATTCAGCTCGAATACTCCCAAATATCTTTTGTTTAGTGTCATTCGTAGATTTCCCAAAATGCACACTTCAACAAATGTCTTCTGCCAGTAATTGATGGTAACAATTTGTCCGTTCTCATGAAAAACAATGCAAACTTTGCAATCCATTTATTATGGGGGTGGTTACATATGGAAGCGATGGGCAACACAAATGCGTGCCCGAATGTAGCTTTTGCAAAATATACTCAGGGTCTTTGTGTGAAATATCAACTTACAAGTATTGTAAATACTGTATAATTAACTAACTAAATTGTTTTTTTTATTAAATAAAGTCTTGTTGGCTCATAGTTACAATGGCTTCCTTCATTGAACTGCACGAGACAGAAAGTAGTCCACAAAGACGTTCACCACTTGTCAGTTCCATAAGGAGAGTGTGACGAAGCCCTAAGAACGTCTGTGATGAATGGAGGCTGGTCAAAAAGGAGACTCCTGTAATCTGCGTAGATAGATCTTAGTATAGACCGTATGTGAAAGGGGAATCCTACTGTATGAGACCAAAGCATATGAAAGTCCCAAAAGCCTAAACATTCAATAAAACATAAAACATGTTCGTGTTCAAGAATATATGCAAACTGGATTTCAGAAACAATAAGCATTGCTACTCGCGATCGTATATTCTAGGACATGAAGAGTGTTTGTAGTTGTTCAAGTTTGAATACTGCAGAATACATGTACCAAGTTCCGCAAAGTCATGGGTTGTGTGTGCGGCTCACAAATGTGGCGAACACTTGAGATGTGCGTTAGTATTTGGTTGTGTTCAAGTCTGGTAAACCATTTGTCACTGTCATTTGTCGTATTCTCGTCGCACGCTGACTCAAAAATTGTCAATATTGATCTTTTTTAGAAAAGGAGTTGGGTAGTATTACAAGGTATCCTTTTTGAACTCGGAAAAACAGTCCGGATTCTAAGTAGAATATTCTAGGTGTATGTCGTGGCATGTGTCCTTGAATACTTTAGGATAATTATTATCGTATGCTCCACATGTGCCTAAAGTATTCGGGCAAAGTTGGTCGTGAATATGTGCGTTTTTGCGCAGTGTAAGGTTTGTAGGTGGAATGAAAGTACAGCTGTATCTGGAATAACAATACATGTATAAATTATGCACACACTCTTTGATTTGACTTTTTTTTTATTTTCGCAGGCCAGCCCTCTCAACAGCGACTCTTCAGTAATCCACACAAACCGCTGTAACCAGCCAAAGTGTGGCAAAACTGTAGACATTCTTGAGTGTGTAACTGTAGAAAACCACGTTTTTCACAAGAGCTGTTTTGTTTGTGCCATATGCAACTCCTGGTTGAATCATTTTAACTACTGCTTTGTTCCTGATCACGACAAGTTCTACTGCATGCAGCATTACCAGGATATCGAGAATGCCTCTTTTGGACTCGGGGAAGATATTCCGCAGGCAGTGGGTATTGGGCCAGGTGTACAGCAGCAGTTCAAGTTTATGCCAGGTTTGTCAATTATAGGCCGGGGTCACTTGATTCACTGGGGCCCAATGTTTCACTCACTATCAGTGCACTCAGAATGAGAATGGTCATCATGATAGTGTAAATTTCTGTTGATAATTAAGTCCTCCAACTTAAGTTTACTGGTCATAGTACACGTAGTTTGAGGTCCCCTGCAGACATCATTTTGCTCATTACACAATTTATTTAATTAAAATGGGCCTACACAAGAAAAGAGAAAAACTCTGGCCAGTGTGAAATTGCCAACCGCTTGTCTGAAGTTTGACGACTTAAATCCTCCCCGTTCTTAAGATACAAACTGAAAGGGAATTGTGACACCTGGAAACGGGCCCCAGATTGAAAATCAAACCCATGACCTGGAGATTACAGATCACCATTGCTCTACCTACACGTGTACTCTTAGACTATGTAAGCTGGCTTTTTTTTGTATTCTAATATGCTATAAATACATGTATCTTCCCCTCACAATTTGAACCTCCCAAAACATGTGAAACATGTGCTGCACGTTTTGTGAAAAAACTTTCAGCACATCTTTTAAAGGGGCCAGGTCATGCTATTTTACTAGGTAATTTTGTTTAATTTTGTTAATTATGAGCTTTAAACGTCAAATTGGCAGAGCAAGAGTCTTTCATTTGCAAAATCACGGCCACATAACAACTGAGAATGATTTTCCAGCTATGTACACTGTAAATGACATTTTGATATAGACTGATATAAATTTGAAAAAAGATGGGCAGACGTTTTTCAAATTTACCCAAATTCAATCCACTTCAATCATCTCCACTTTTGTCCATCCATGTCCCTTCTTGGCTTCCCTCAGTGTTTTGTTAGAGTTCTTCTATAGTTTTGAACAGTTATTTTGATATTTTAGTTAATTCTATGACCATTTAATCAGTGCTGAAATAATGACTAAAATTGCGTGACCTAGCACCTTTAAACAGTACATACGGAGTAACTTACTTCACAATTAATATTTTTTATTACAATTGTTGTAATCTCATAATCTGATTGGCTAATTTGCCATTGTCGATAAGAGTCTAGACAATGCTCCTCGCATCATGCTTGTGTCAATTTGTCATGGGATGTAATAGCCAATCAGGAACACTCATTTTGGGAAGTAATAAACCAATCATATTGCAAGAAAGTTATAGACAATGCTTGCTCTTTCTTTGTGTCATAATTTTGGCCATTCTCTGAAATAAACACTTTCTTTGGCATGGAATATTGTGGTAAAAAAAAATCGAAAGTGGTTCAGCATTGTCTGTACTCTTATCGACAACGATCGATATTCGTCATCACAATGGTCAAAATGTTGTGGACTCACGAGGCACATGGTTGCTCAAGAGAGTGCAGTTCACAAGGAGAGCTTCATTAAATTAACTATCATGATGGTGATCTAGTCGTCCATTAAAATCTACCCCAGACTGTCACATTCCATTGTGTTCATACCAGCTCATTAAATGTGTGGTTTGTTCTGACTCTAGGTTTTTGTTTGTGTTCTGTGACTAGATGCTGTTGATAGTCCAAAACAAGCCATTAAAGAAGATAAGCGAGTTCAAAACTCGATTAGAGTTATGAAGGAAAAGATATCACTCCTAAATAAGAGAGGGAAGAAGCTGTTTAAAAAAGAGAATAAACTCAAGTCCAGTCTTGATAAGTTTAAAGGTACATGTAATTATATACACAGTTTAGGATGTTGATGTTGTATACGTTAGGTGTTTTCTGCAGTACTGTAGTTAGGTGAGGGTCTGTAATTATCTTGAAGTACAAGCTGAAAATAAGGATACAATAGACTTATAATGAGTTGACATTTAAATGGCTCTGGCTTTTACTGGTAAGTCAATGTAATTATCATATGATGTATTTAAATGTGGATTAATTTTATAATTATGCATCCATGTAGATGACCTGCAGTGTTTATTATCATTCTAAACCCATGCTAATCACCTGCCGTTTAATTAAAGAGAGTAGCTTAATTAGTAATAGTCTCAAGGTTACATGTACATGGCAAGTTACATGACTTGTAAGCACAGTGGGTAGACTTCAAGTCAAAACCAATCAATTATAATCATTTTTATGAGAGGCAGGTTAATAATTTAAAGGGGACATAATTTTTTAGAGGTTTGTAAACCAGCCTACTCAGAGGAAAACATGTCTGCATGAGCAGAGAAGTGAACCAACAAACTCAACCTATGATGTCGAGTCCTAAAACTAACAGCTTGCTTTCAAGCAAGACACTTTTCATACTTCTATTGAATTTCACCATGTTACCTGAATATGATGACTCAGTTCAATTGCCCTCCAGGAAAAGTTAGATTTAAAATCCAAAGGAATGTTTAAGGGAGAGTTTTGTAATGAATTACATGTATGTAATGGTGGCAGATCAATGAAGTCATTTGCCAATTCAAGTACATTTGAAGGTAGTTCTATAATCATTTTCAATTGATATAATTCAGGCACTGACATGGAAAGGAAAGCATTGTGGTTGGAGTGGTTTAGCATTGCCCAGGAGAAAAATTCCACTGTTAGGAGAGAAACTGAACTTTCATTTAAGTGAGTATATTACTGGCACCACTTACAGTACAATTCATGTGCTATGTCCTTTTTGGTCAGTTGAGGTCACAATGTTATTATTATAATTAAGATTATACTTTCTCAAAATTTCCATCATTTGTATCTTTTGTAACTTAGGGTCAGGGAGATGGAGCTTGCGGAAAAATACACTACCTTGGAAAAAAAACTAAGAGAATTATCAGAAAAGGATGGTGAGTAGACTTTTGTCGAAGTAGGAAAGGCTTGAACACTCCAGAACAAACTTTTTGTAAAAATCTTTAAAATGCAAAGCCATGTATGGTGTTCTGTCTTAAATTGAAGCTTAAGTATCTCTGAAAAATGCCTGTTTACTCCCAATTTTCGTTTTGGATACCAATACTACTTACAGTTAGTACTAAGATCTACTTTCTCTGTGTAATTTTAAACTG
This sequence comes from Montipora foliosa, assembly GCF_036669935.1. Classification (NCBI taxonomy): domain Eukaryota; kingdom Metazoa; phylum Cnidaria; class Anthozoa; order Scleractinia; family Acroporidae; genus Montipora; species Montipora foliosa. Next base: position 18,213,400 of record NC_090877.1, on the reverse strand, counting down.
AGCAAAAATATCCCTGTATTAGTAAGCATTCACCAATAGGAAATCCAAGCATCTCGAGATGCACAGAACATATTATACCTGCCAACTTTTTCTGAGATGTAGGCGTGAGATTTTTATCCTGGGAGTGCTGGGATTTTTGAAGATGACACGATCATTTCCGAAGATTTCCGAAGACGTCCAAAGTCTTCAAAAACGTCCGAAGTCTTTCGAAGACGTATAAATGCAAGCTCGCTCCCAGTGCTTTTCACTTTAAAATTCAGAGATCGCGAGGAAGGTATTGTCATTTATTCATTTTACACATGGTTTTCGTTCCTCACATGGGTCTGAATTAACATATTTTTGGAAATTGTGTCAAGCAAGACGGCAACAACTCACATTTTTCAATCAGGCGTGAGAAATTGGCCTGCAAGCGTAAGCCAGCTCGAGATCGAAGTTTTCAACCCGCAGGCGTGAGACTCACGCCTAAGGCATGAGAGTTGGCAGTTATAATAATTATAGTACTGTAGGCACGGTCCTTAAGTCTCACTCCTAGGGGTCAGTGGGTTATTAATGCCTTTGTTTTTATCATTTAATATTGGTTGTTAAAATTTTATTTCAGAGAATTCAAAGACAGAGTATGACAAATCAAAAGAGAAGGAGTTGTTACAAGAAATGCTTGAAGTGGTGGAAAAAAGAGAGCAACTCATCTCTGATATGGAGGACAAAAAGAAATTGTAAGAAACAAATAATTATTTATCCTGGTATTTCCAACACCAGGGAATTACCTGGTGATAAATAAGCTCGTCTAGGAGAGTGAATTTTTGACTTAGCAGAAACGATGGGCAACAACCTCAAGAGTTGGGCTATTGTGATCTTTGTGTTCAATTCGGACATTTCTTGTCAGTCTTAAAAACACTTGAAAGAAAAAAAAAACCAACAAAAACAAAAACCTGTTATCATGCCATCGTTTTGACACAGATGTATCCTTTGTTTCGCGAGTAAACATGTGAGGTAACTTGATCACGGCACCCACTGCCACTTTCGATTTTGCGATTTACAGTACTTGTGCAGCCAAAAGTACAATAGAAAAATTGAACTTAGCAAAAATCTCCCAAAATATTTTTCACTGATGGCAACTTTTTATACTCTCGGTTCAAGATTTAACTTGTTTTCAGTTCGCAAATTTTGTTGCTGATGGCAAAATATTTTTATTCTCGATCAACACTTCCTGAAAACTTGTTCTTCTCTTCCTAAAAACTGTGTATCAATATTTAATATTTACTTTTGCATCAATATTTGTTTTGCATAAAGCAGGCTAACAAGATCTGTACCTTGCTTAGTTCAGTTGACATGATACAGCGCTGTGTTACTGCACTACCACATGTACGCATTGCGTGCCACCTGTTCTATTTGCAGACCTTTAAAAAGTGGAACAAAATCGGCCAATCACAATTCATGATTCAATCCATTAACCTGGTCTAGTACAGTTTTTGACAGCAGTGGAAATGAAACCAATAATCACCATAATTGGAACTTCAGAAAGTGAATGTTGATGAAATACTGTTCGAAGGCACAATAAATTTGATACAGAAAATAAAGTTACATTATTTTTGCGGCACTCAAGTTAATAATCTCACTGCTCTTTGTTCATTTCTTCAGATATGTTGAAGAAGACAATGCTCTTGAAAAGGAAAAGAGGAAAGCAGGTTAGAAAATATCGAGGAAAACATACAGTGTTGTGGTTCCGGGAACTCTCTCTGGGATGTAGTGAGTTATTAATTTTTAAAAAATGTTTGCTGTGATTTATGCAATGAATGGAATGGGTGCTGGAGGATTGGGTCAGTAGAGGACAATGTCAAAGCCTGAACATCTATCTTTAGATCTAAACATGGAATACTTATTGACCTATTTGACTGTAACATGATAATAATTACCGGTATGTCAAATCAGGGTTGTCAAAGACAAACATGCTAGCCTTGAAATACATTTACTACCAGACCTTTTTCTAGCATTAACTACCCATGCCTGTTTGCAGTAGATCGTGATGACCAGAATTTTAGGGGGAATGACAAGATTGGGCAGATTTATAGTGGAGTCATTCGGGTGCTATGAGACAGTGTCTGTCACCAAAGAAGTGATCATTGTTGTATTAAGGATTGACCTTCCTCGTTAGTTTTCATTTGAAGTGCAGGGACACTTTCTTTAATATTCGTTTTTCAAAGTGTAAACTGCTCTATCAAAATCTACACAGGGTGGGGATTTTACATGAGGTCCAAAAAATGCCTTAGATACTCAGTGTTGAATGTGAACAGTATTGATTATTTTGACAAAGCATATTGCCAAATGTATATTAATTATTTTTTAATTTTATGCAATACAAGTGCCTTAGTTTTGCTTCATTTTATCTAATTTCCCTTAAATTTCTTTTGCACTTGAACAACATTAGATGGATAATAATGAGGCACTCAAAGGTAGAACTAATCAAGAAGTGTAATGTCACTTTACTACAGAGGGACGAAGTCATTGTTTTATTAATTTTTATGGTCTATGTAGGTTTTAATGAGCCTGATGTGATAAGAGAAGCAACTGCTGCAAGCAAGGATGCAAAGAAAGTAACAGAAGTTGTTAAACAAGCACCAAGTGTTGTGAAACAATCTGATTTGTGTTGTGTTTTATTCTAATTATCTATTTTGGGTGGCTAATTAACGGTACATATTGGTGGAAAAGAATAAGAGCTTAAACAACGGATGGGAAATAAAGTGTCTCTGTCTTGTACTAGAATTTATTAATTTTATAAGTAGTTGTAAATGGCCTCCTTTTGTACATAACACTATTGTTAAGGCATACTTCAAGTGCCACTATGATCAAATTTTTACCTCTTGATTTTTCAGGCGTATCACAAAGAATTGTATGAAAGAATGAAAATGCCTTTTACTGTTTGCAAATACCTGCATTAGTTCCAGAATATAAGTTTGAAAAATGTGTAAAATATGCAAATTTTATGACTTATTATGATGTCATACACTCAACCCAATATTACATCAAGTATATAAATAGAGCTATCTTCGCCAATTTGCAGCGCAGACCATTGAAACTTGGTAGGCTAACACACCTATGACTATAAAACATTGTGTTCCCATGGCAACCCACTTGATTTCAATATGTAAGTGATTTTTAGCTCAAAAACGTTAAACAAGGCCACAAACTCAAGATAACATATTTATATGCTTGTTGGATCATGTATATGAGGCACCATTTGCAAATATGAAAATAGAACACCAAAGGTGGCCAGAAATGCCTTTAATCTGGAACGAAACTGTTAAGCTCAAATTGTGGAGCACATTTTGTAGAATCTTACTGCAAAGAATCAAACATTTCTGATGCAAATTAGCTGAGATATCCTTTTTCATCATATTTGATCAAAATTTGGTTGAGTGTATGACATCATCACTTGGCTAATTTGCATATTTTAAAAACTTGAATATCTCTGGAACAAAAAGAAATATTTGAAAATAGTAAAGAGCGTTTTTTTTCTAATGGCTTTGATAGAAAAGATGTGATTTTCGTCATAGTGGCACTTTCACGAAATTAGGGAGCCTGATCGCATGAGCACGTTTTTGGGATGGAGACGGCAACCGGAAGAGAACATGATATCACATGCCAGGACAGTGCTGTATCCCAGATTTTTTAGTAATCACCTCTAATGGAGAAAAGATAGCAAATGTAAATTTGGTTGTGTGAAGACAATTAAAAGGGAAAATAGCTCACTTCTGATTGCCATCTACGTCTCAAAAATACATGTGCTTGAGCACCCTATTAAGTGAGGAAAACTAAGGAGCATGCTTTGTAATGGAAAGGCCATTCTAGCATGTGCACACACAGGCACCATTTACAAGCAATGGTCTTCCTTTAACACAGTAAACAACCACATAATTAGAAGAACCTAGATTTTTCCAAGTTTGGCTGAATAGGTTCTTATTAGAATGGTATTTACAGTAGTTTTAGGCTATCTAGGTTCTTAAATTGGTTCTTATTTCTCTCCACAAAAGATATCTACTCTATGATACATACATTGTATGGTATGCCTGATTATCTCTGATGAGGATGCTGATACAGCTGTACCTTTATATTTCAATCACAAACGTGAAAAAAAGTTTTAAACAAGATCTGTGCAGTTTAAAATTTGTTTCAGACACTTGACATTTCAAGGTCATTTTCTAAAATAAGAACCTGTTTAATCTTTTAGGCTAAGCTGGTTCTTATGTAAAGGGGGGTCTAAAATGAAATGTTTAGCTTGGCAGGTTCTTAAATTCTAGGTTCTTGTATGTGGGTGTTTCCTGTAGTTAGCTTGTACATGTACAATTTTAACGAGGAAGGAGTTCCCATAAGATAACCCTTATATGAAGGACAGAATACACTAGACAAGAAAAAGAAACAACTTTGCTTTATTCCGAACACACGCCTCTGCTAACAAGAAACCGGGAGCAATGCGAGGTTCGCTACGAAAAAGAAAGAAATACAATAATATGAGTTAGGAGTGTAACTATGTAAAATCAGAAAGAC
>NC_090877.1:18188858-18198858 GCF_036669935.1 Montipora foliosa | reverse complement strand
CAATATTTCTTGAAAATCATGAGACTAATACCAAACTGAACAACTAAAATTCATGTCTGACACATGCAACATTTGAGAAGGTAAGGCATTGCCCAAGTGATAACTGCATATCATCTGGAGCTCAATCACGAACAAGCTTGAACAAATTTTTGCAAAGATGCTATTTAAAACTGCGCAAGTGCCCTTGTTCACGGAAGTCACCATCATGATGGTTTCCATATTGCCATCATATAAATTCTAGTCCTGTGCCCCACTATTGTCATCACCAAAAAATAAGCTGGTCATTAAAAATGATTTTGCAAATAAAGTACATTTTAGATTTAACAAAATAGTGCTAATGTTTAAGAAAAATTAATATTACCAGTCATAATTACTGGTACTTCAAGTTGCCTTCAAGAGTTATCTGCCTTATATCCTTCTCCTCTCAAAAAATCAATTGTAATAATTATAATAAATAATAAAAATCATAGAGCGGATTTCAATTGAGTGTCGAAATAAATTAGCAAATTGCTGTGGTTTTGCATTACTTCACCCAGCAATTGGTTCAAAGTTCAAGTGCCAGAATCAGAAGTAAAACCAAAACCAATTGCGGCTCGTGCATGCACATTTTCCCGCACTTTGTGTCGGCTACTTGTAATTACTTTGATTCTTGATTGGTTTACCGGATTGTCTCCATCCTTTGTGATTGGCCAAAGTAATTACTTTGGCTTTGGCTTTGGTTTTACGACACTCGACTGAAACTTGCTCTAATCATAATAATAGTAATAAAACTTTGCCAAGAACATTGGCATAGCAATAATAATAATAATAATAATAATAATAATAATAATAATAATAATAATAATAATATTATTATTATTATTATTATTTTATTTTTATTTATTTATTTATTTTTTTTGGGCTTAATGGGTGACAAATCGCCCAAAAGTCATCATGCACCGTCACATCAAATGGCTGGCATGTTGTTTCCTGCATGATTTGCCAGAGTGCATTCAGCCAATCAGATCTTGCATTGGACAAGCCATCATTTCAAAACAAAAAAAAGGACCACGATGACTTTTGGGTGTCAGAATGTGGGCCTTTAAAGTTATCTGGTTAAGTAGTAAGCACAAATCAAATAAGATCAGAAACTGAAGCAGGCCAAGTTAGGGAAATCATTTCATTTTACCATTTCATGAATGATATTGGGAGGAAATTCTCCATTTAAACACTATTGCTCAAGGACCTTAGTAAAACCTTGTGTCTTTATATATAATCTCTATGTGCACAAGTTTCCACATTGATTTCTTCATTTGTGTACTGGGGTAACATACACAAAACAATAGATGTTTCTTGCACTTAAAACCTCACAGCTAAAAAGGCTGAATTTGCTTAAGTATACAGTAAATTAAAGATACACACAATTTAAGAATTACTGTTAGATCTCATAAAAACCTACATGTAAATTTAAAAACTATGTTCATTGAATAGAATAAAATAATATTATGTATGAAAAGTACAAAAGAGTTTAAAAAGCGATTTCAATTAAAACTAATTAAAACTTTTTGTTGCAATTAACTAACTAAACAATAATTCATGGAATTGCATACATTTCACCCTAAACTTGCACTGTTTTCTGAGATCTCTTGTTGGAACGTTTAGAGGTGGCAGAAGTTGACGTAATTTGTGCGAATTATTGTTGGTAATTTCATCAAACAGTTTCTTCACCAAAGATTCTTTTTGGTCAAACAGAGACTCATTGATTAGTTCCTAATAGAGCTTGTTTGTATGAGAGGAGAGTTCAGGAAAAATAATGACAGGAAAAAATGTGGTGGCATGATTTTGCTTGGCAATATTCGGTTTACCCCCTTGAGAAAGCTGTGCTAAATATTATTTACAGGCCTCTACTTAAACAACAAATCAGTGAAACACCGAAACAGCGAAAGAAAGCACCAAAACACCATGTATGACCCCACCGTACATTGAATACTAACCAACAAAGGTTGGATTCGAGGTTTAATATGGCCAAAACGTTATTGTTCCTTATCTCAGTCTTAATCTGAATCCTAATCTTAATCTCACTGAATGAGGAACAATAATGTTTTATGCCAGGCATAAAACAATATTTAATCTCAAATCCAACCTTTGTCGGTTAGTATTCAAAGTGTGGTGGGGTCATACATGGTATTTTGGTGCTTCGTTTCGCTGTTTTGTGGTTTAGTAATGCCCCTTATTTACATGGTTGGATAATAGTATATTGGCCCACATGTCTTTTTAGATTGAGTGACACCTGCTTGCGATAGAATACTTAAAACAAATCACAAAATTACTTCAGTCTCTGGAGAAACCGTGACTGAGACTAATCAAAAAAGGCAATCAAATTAAACTGGGAGCAAACAATAATTATTGCAAATTACATTCTTGAAGAGGGCAAGCAAGCATATTAACTGGTTAAGTTCTTCTTATTCCCATTGGTGAAATAGTGAGGCACGATTTTCGGCCAATATCATAACAAAAAAACTCGCACTTTATTGAGCAAAGAAATTTAACTCAGTAATTCTGTGGAGTAAATGCATTTAAAATATGAACACTTTTTCTGGCAAGACAAAATTATTTTTTCTGACAATAGAATTTTGTTTCAATCTATTTTTTAAGCAATCGGACTGTTCGGATGGTAAGAAGAAGATTGAAATTTTGGTGTTAAAGTAGTAGTTAAACGAAGGCAAATATCTTAGTTTTTTTTTTTCGTCTTTACGGAATGAACTCGATATTAGCCTCCAACAGAAATATCAAGAGAAACGTACATTAAAATCTTACAAATTTGCATGACGGCGAAGAACAGATGTTCAATAGCGAGACGTTATATGAAATCTGGGATTGCGTGGACTCACAAATGAATTTGTTCCATTGTTTAAAGCTAAGGTTAGTTGCTAAAACATTAAATTAACAGAGTTATTCAACGAACAATTACCAAGCTTTAGTCTGATTTGTATTATAGCACCGTTCAGTGGCACCTTAATAATGTTGTAAGTGCAAAAAATCTGTTCAACCCGTCGACAAATTAGCCGTCAAAAATAAAAGCTCTATAAAGAGCAAACTGATGCAACTGTTCCGTCTTGCTTCTCGCTAATGATGAATTCTACAACACGAATTTCACGACATCTGCGACTGGCTCGTTAGCCACGAAAATTGCTTCTGGCGTCATGAATCTTCCAGTTTGGTTGAAACAAGAAAGTGCAAAACAAGAAAGTGCAAATTAAGCTGAAATGTTTGACACGCTTACCCATTTTGAGGTATAGCGATTAGCAGAATCTTCCAACAATCTCCCGGCTTCAGCTGTTTTGCAATTTTCTCACGCGAAACTCGGTAATATATATTTTGTTTCCTGCACCAAACGATCTCTTTCTATCTTCAATTTTCCACGACACAACACTGGACAACTTCCGATGCCACTTTTCCAGACGTGTTGTTTTGCACTTGTAGCATATAAACAACTTTTGAATTCCAGTGAACAACCAGATTTAGTCTTGTGATTGTAAGTCGACGAATTTGATTGGCTGTACGAAAGCCCGGCAAAACCGGTAGCTCTTGATTTTCTACATGCTGACGAAAATAGAACAACTGCTACTGGACCAAATACGTGACTCAATATAATAAGGGTATAAAGATTTAGGATCGAAGGGACTGTTAGTAAAAAAGAATCACGCCCAAGCCAGGGAACTTGAAGGCCTCTTTCCACTTCTGCTGGTTTTGAAAAAATTGTAAAAAATTGTGCATTTCCTTTAGTCACGTTCGTCTGAACTGTGTGGGCATAATAGTATTGACAGGACTTTTCCCGAGATTGCAGTCGTCACGTTCACTTGATCATGAACACTGCAAATTAGTAGTGAATGTAAAATTCACTTTCTTCGGTTAAAAAACAATCACACTTTTTTTTATAATACATCTTCCAATAATCCAGTAGTACGTAGCCTCAATACAAAGCCTGCTTCGGCCTGCTTCTATTCTTGACAATCTTTTATAAGATTATGTTAGTAAGATTTGTTCAACATTATATACTGACTAGGGCTGTCCAGGTCTTCAATAAAAACCGACTGACTTACGATAGTCTTCTTGGGGTTTAAGCAGGTGACGTTGAATGGATCTTTGTTTTCCCACTGGGAGGTGTGCGTGCGGACTCACATCATCGCTGACAGTATGACGTTGAAGACTGACGTGATGCAATAATGTTTGCGCACGTTACACCCCTAGGCTATCCACGCCCTGCAAAACTTATGCTTTCACTTGAGATACATTGTTTTCCTCTCAAAGTTGGACATTTTCTTTACAAATGAATGATACTGCGATCAAAGCATGGTTTTGCCACGTGAAACGAAATGAAACGAAACGTCACGAAACGTAAGCTTTTCATTCTTACACGAGCCCGCACTCTCTTCAATACTGGACAGCAGGTTACGCCCAAAATAAATTGATAATAACGACGCTCACAAAACAAAACACCAAAATCATTCATTGACGGTGACATACAGACTTGAAAAAGAAATTGTTTACCCGTTTCAAAGCGGCATTTCAAGGATAATTTGGAGTCATTAATGGCTTTAGTGCACACAAATTACCACACGAACCCTTTGGAAAGCTCCAGGCTATCCCAGCGCGAACTTTTAGCGCGCATTTTCGGCCATCATGGAACCGAAGGCGAGCACAACATCGATGAAGACAGCTCCAGCGATTCGGGATCGGACTATGAAATGGAGGAATGCCACGAAGGTATGATGCCTTTGTGTTTTCTTGTAAAAGTAGGTTAGGGAGACATGCGTATCGTTTCGTCTCTAAGCGGAACAATGATTTTGAAAAAGAGGATTAAGGAAGAATGGCTTTCACAGGTTGTATGTGCGCTTTTTCGCTGCGATATAAGCTTAAACTTGCAAGCATCTGTTTACTAATTTATGGGTTTCTTTTTTTCATTCAGCTTAAATTCTTTGTACATTTCTTGTTTTTTTTTTATACTTGAATGTTGATTTGTTTTAAATTCACGACAACTACGGAAAGCGAACTTTGCACCGAAACGAACTGACGAAACAAAGGATGTATTTTACTTCTATGCAAATTTGCATGTTATGGTAAAGATGTTGACAAAACCAGCTGGTTTCCCAAAGTTAATCGAGTCAGCATTTTTTTTCAAGTGTTGTGCACATCAAAGAGTACAAGTTAAAGATTTGCAATTTCACATTAAATTGGAAAAGATGTATATTAAACCTGAAAAATTAAGTCTTATGTTTTCTCGTTTTGGCGTTTGTATTACGCATGTTATAAGTTACACGCATGCATGTTATGTGTATTGCCGTTTCACGGAAAACAAAAACTGAAGAGGGGAAAATTGGTTTAACCAAGGAACAAACTTAAAGTAAGCTTATGTTTGGAAGTCAAGACGTTAAGGTGCTTTACGTGCCAGTATCAACTGTGTTCAACTTTAGCGATTGTTTCTTCCTTACCTGTAATTTATTTCCTGTTTCGCTAATACTTAACGTACATGTACTATGATTTCCCCTTATTTAAAATTTGGGAAAGAATCTAAAAAGTCTTGTAAGTGGTTTATTTTCGAACGCCACATTGCATAAAAGCATAAATATTTCGTTACATAAGTTTTTCTTCGTTTTTTCCCGTGTTTATGGTAGTTTTCACATCCGATCCATGGATGTTTGCTGAAGAACTCTTAGCTATTACGTAATTATGTTTGTGAATTCCCAATCACACTTGTACATGTGTTTAACCGTAGTTAATTAACTATGGTTTAACGAATTAATGTCGTATTCTTTTATAAACTTCAAATGAGCCGATTGCATCAAAGTGATTATCCAGTTCAAATTGATTTTTCAATTTAAGTTTTAAGGAAAAGAAGAAAAGCATTAAAAAGAAAGAGTGAAAGGATTTTTATACATGTACTTAATATGTGACAACCCATAGCATTATATGAGTATTTGCATGCATGTAATGCATGCTTTTTTTTCTCTGTAAGTAAAGTATGTTTGCTAACTATAATGATGAATCATTTGCAATATTTTATGAAATACATGGGGAATTTTTTGGAAGGAGAAACTAGTTGTATTTTGAGGGCAATTAATGGCCAACATGTGTAGTGACCCCTAATGTAAACTGAACTCTCCTGAAGACTAAAACAAAAAAAGTTCCTGACCAAAATACAACTTACTTTTAGTTAAACCGCATGGGGAAGGCTCCTATTAAACCTGCGAGGCACACAAAACCTTTCTGAGTTGTGCCTTTACACTTGTCTACCTTAAGAGTATAATTATTATTTCTGTCCAAGCCAATCTGTATTCCTTTATCAGGGCTTTCAATAGAAGCCGGCTATCGCCTGAGCTCCGGCAGCTACATGTATCTGGTCATCAGGTCACCAGCTACTTGGTCTACAACTTCAAAAACAAAACTCTTAAAATATTTGTAGCCTAACCTCTCCATAGTGCCTAAAAAGTTCAAAGTTTGCCCACACTTGTGTTGTGGATTTGTGTGTAAAGCATATTCGTTCTTCATTTTGAGTGTATTCGCAATCAGAACACATTCCGCCATTTTTAGCAGTATCATTATGTAAAAGTTAGCCTCGCTTTCGCTGTTTAACAAACAAAACCAGAAATTTAACAACCTATTGATCGAGTGATTCAGTGAGCACCCAAAGCCCCCTCATTATTCCTCATTGAGACTTTGTCATTAATTGATAAGGTAAAAAATGAAGAAAAACAAACATTTTATAAAAGCTAACCATTCTTGAACAAGTGCCCAGGCTTAAGGTATTCTGAATAAATTTTTACTGTCTATATTGTTTTCTCATAAACGCTGTGGTGTTTTTGCTTACTGAAGAATATTTTACTAGCTCTTTCATTGCCTTTGAATGAAGTGAAATTCTTGTAAAAAATAAAATACTGTTCCTTTTGTTCGTGAATATTTTGTCATTACATGTACCTTAGCTATTTTTGATGCCCAGACAGCTGGAAATCATATTTCCAAGCTTCTAGATTTAAAAAAATTTCTTGGGGAGCATGCCCCCAGACCCCCTAGCAGAGGCTGCCATGTGGCCACCTACTCTTATATGGGTAGACACTTTCTCAAAATCTCATTGAAAGCCCTGTGTGATAATTTCCATCAGTACCCATCATAAAAGAAAGTCGAAAGTTGCATCTTGTTAACAAATTAAAAAATGGCAACAGCAGTTCTGGTCGTGGATCATGCCTGTGATGGGTAATGGCAAAGAATGCCAACCGAGCCCTGGTCTTAACATGTTATTTATGGACCGAGTCTGTTCCAAGGTTCGGATTATTGACTTGAAAAGACACGTAAATGCTGTTCTGATTTGAGCCAAAATAATGTTGGAAAAACAACGAAAAGTAACAGGGGAATTTCATTCTTTTTTGATTTTCATATTAAGCCATAATTAAGGTTCCTGCTAACCTTTTGGGGTGCCTTCTGGGAAATCTTTCGTAAGCGCATTATTTTCGGTAAACTCTAGCAAACTATATATATCACCGAAGAGGTAATAAAATGAAGAATCCGAATATATGAACATTTTGGTGTATTATGGCTTTCTTTAGTGAGCGTAAAGCTTCATACTCAAAAGCATACAGTCATGTTCACTGCTGAATTACCCACCTTGGCATTATCACGCACAACCAAACAAACTGTACTATATTAATAAGTACTTTATAGGCTACCAAAGGGTGTCAGGCTTTTGGGATCTTCCTATTGCTTTCCGAGAAAATGAACTTTGAAGTTGACTAATAGAAACATTTTCTGTTTTGCGACACACGCAGGGACTCGTCAAGGTAAAAATATTTTGAATTTTTTAAAAGCCCGACATTCTTCCATGCACTGGTATGTCCAACGATCATTTTGCCCAAATTTCGTAAAAATCCGACAAATCTACATACTGTATAAATTCATTTGAAGAGGAGCTATTCCTGGAAAAATTAACCCCGAGTTTTCTTGCTGAAAAGATTTTACACGTTTTCTCACCTTGTCAATGCAAGTGTGAATGGGGTCATGCCGCTATGATTGCGCCGACCAATGACAATTGAGGTAATAAGGCCCGCAAAAGAGGCATTCAACGCTGCATCATTAGCCATAGATTATTTATACCTGATTGCAGACTTAGCCCCTTGTCTCTAGCAGCAAGCTGAGTTTTCTTTGTTTCCTTGATGGAATCTTTCTTTTTTTTAGACCCGGTCTTTTTCATACTTTTTACCCCGGGAGAACTTTCCCTTTTCAACTTCTCTCCTCGTTTCATGCGTTTCATGGCCTAGTAAGGATGTTTCCCTTGCTATGCAAAAAAGTCTGTTTGAGTAAAAATGGCAGTGGAATTTATGGAAAAACTTGATAATTATGACATCTTTTTCCTGGCAAGTGTCCCTGTTAAAAAAACCTGCTATGCTACATGTAGTTTTTGAACAAGGACGTTTATCAAGGAAAGCTTGCTAGTGCAAATGAGGCTATACTGTTTGTGTAAACATGGCCTAGATTTTAATTTGACAATTAAATTCTGATAATGCCAAAGAAATCATAGTAGTCAAGCCAATATTTATTGTATTTCAGCTTCAAAGAGGGAGAAGTTACTACAGTTAAGAGCACTTCTTGGTCTACAAATGGTTGAGCTTCCTTCACCATGTCAAGGCATGAGTCTTGACGAAAAAGGAAGTGTTTTAGAGGTTTGAAGGTAAAGTCCAAGTAATCATGTTTGACTCCGTCACGATGTCTGTGTTTGTGGACGTCCTTCTTTTGTGGTGTTTGTGTGTACTTCCTAAGTGTTTGCAGTGCGATGAACTGTTAAGTCCAGTTATTTATGAATGCTTAAGTTAAAAGATCCCATGACCTGCTCTTTAACACAGTTAAAACAAGGTGATAATTAATTTTTCACAAGTGGTTGTTCTTCCTTCTCCATAAAAAAAGGAAGCTCGGCCTCACAGTATGAAATTTAGCTATTAGTAAGTCTTCTTTTAGTAAACTTGTAAAGGTGTCTATCAAGAAGAAAGTGTCTTTAGAATAACCCTCACTGTCTTATTCTTTTACTGGTATTTTAGCATCACAGTTTTTTCATTGTAATACAATCAAACATGGAAATTAAAGACGGGCTATGTTTTTGCAAACGTTGGCCGTTTATCACTTATATTTCAACAGAATTAACTATTGGAGGTTAATGTGAAGTGTTATTTTCTACCCATGTAAACCATGTGAGCATTAGCCCTACTAATGGAATTGGGCCGACATGAGGACAGAGAAGAACTAACCCTGGTCAGAGTTCTTCTCTGTCCTTGTGTGGGCCCAATTCCATTAGTTGGGCTAACACTCGCATCATATACATAGGTAGAAACAGCTCTTTACATTACCCTCCAATAGTTAATTCTGTTAATTTTTTTAAAGAGTGCAGGCATTTAAAAGTACATGTAATAACTGATGTGTCAATTTAATGTGCATTTCAACAAGTAGCAATGTTGCTGATATAGCCTTAACCTATTCACTTACAGTGGTGCGATGTAGCAGATTTTACTCTAACACCAGACAATTTTACTCATCTATGGATTGAAAGTTAAATTGAATTGGAGATCATACATCAAGCAAATTATTACTTTGGACAAGTTCCCTGGGCAGTTCTATTTAAAATGTTAACATCTTTTTAAACAAACATGCATTTTGCTGTGCTATCCTGGAAGTTTGTTGCACATTCTAAAATGTTCAAATGTCCAGATTAAAATTTTTGTTGAATTTGTTTTGATACATGTACCAGGCCAAATGTTTTTGTTGACTTGATGCAATGTGCATGTAATCCAAAAGACTGCTGGAATGAAAATCTTATTTCAAGAAGGGCAATAACAATGGGGAAAACATAATATTATTCAATATTATAGTACTGTTTCATGTTTATTTGCATCAACCATGATTGTTCTGCATTTTATTCATCATTAGATTATGATTGGAAGTGGGATCCAGAGACACTTTCACCATCAGTGTGCCTCACACG
>NC_090877.1:18176358-18178858 GCF_036669935.1 Montipora foliosa | reverse complement strand
ATTGACTCGCAAAAAATGGCTCAAAATATTCCACCCAGCCCTGGATATATCACATACTTCTGAAAAGAAAATTCGAACCAGGTAACATTTCGGGGATCACGTATAGGTTTTGTCTGGTGTATAATTCTCTTGAAATCAAACATTATTTCACGAAAGATTTTAATGGTTAAAACCACGGCCGATTCGACACGCAAATGAACAGACAGTTGAAAGGTAATGAATAATTCATAACTAAAAGCACTCAGTGAAGTGTCAGCTATTGTTTCCAGTCAAAAATACAATTACGAATGCACTACTTGGATAGATTAAACAAGATTGCCCTTACCGATCTGCAATCCTCGTTCTCCTCCATCGTGAAAAGACCTCAAGACGATGTGCAACACCACTGAAAATTTATTGGAAACCCCACCAAAAGAAAAACCGCCAAAAAATCCTGCCAAAAAATCTTAACTCGAAAATCCAGCTAGAAATCCAACTCGAAATCCTAGACAAAAGTTGCATGATTATAATTATTCTCTTTAAAGTAAATTCTGAAAGTTCCAAATGGACAAGCAAATTAAAGATCAAATGTCTGGTTCATTGTATGTGATGGCATTATGACAATTTTGAAGATTTTGAAAATATACGGGATATTTATTAAATTTTGACTGGTTTCTGATGGATGATTTTTGGTGTTATTTTTACTTTGTACATGTACAGATCTCCTAGCCATAGTTATTAACAAACTCGTCTCCCCTGCAGCTGTTTTTAGTGTCTTCATGCAATGCTCCTCCCCACAAACAGCTGCTCACATTCAAAAAATATTTCTTTCAATTTGTAGTCCTTGTGCCATTGACACCTCAGATATTGTTTCTTACAATACAGTATCTGCCAATCAGATCAAAAGATATGGAAGGAAAACAAAGTTTTCTTGTGCTTTCTTAAGTGATTCAATGGAGGAAATACCAAAAAAAGGTTTTTCAAAGAGGTCGCTACCTTATTTTCCCTCAATTTTCCCTCGATTTGTAGTTCTGTCTGGACGTGAATGTGAGCTACTTATCTATTTAGTGACTAGTGATTTGTCAGTTTGTAAACTTAAGCTTGCTACAGACAACTTATCAAATTCAATCAGTTCACTGATGAACTGAAATATGATTTGAGAGGGATCTCCATGTACTGTACAAAGACTGTGAACGCTTAAAAATTAAGACGAGACGAGAGTGGAGAAACCCCGTCTTCAAGGTGTGGGAGAGCATGGAAATGTTTACAATTCCTGGTCAATACCTTCTAATGCTGTGGCCCATTCTACTGTGATTAACCGACAGGAGCTTTAATTTTCTATTACAAGAAGGTCTGTTTCTGTTTGTTTTGTTCAAAATCATCCATACCTGATGCTAGTCATTCCAAATGTCTTACAAACATAGCATACTTCTTCAAAGTTTTAAAGCAGTGACTCCAGGAAAAAAGAACCAACATGATTGGTTAGATTACTTTGGCAGAGGTCGTCCTGAAATGTGCAACCCAAATGGTGATTGGTTGGAGTGGAATGTTTTCTGAATGTAAGCAGCTGTATTTGGGGGAGACCATTGAGTGACGACACTAGAACAGGTGCGAGGGAAACTAGTCTAAGAGACAAATGTACAACTCTGTATGTGCATGAAGGGGTGGATGCTGTGTTGTATTCTTTTGTAAAATGACATCTGGAGTGTAATATTTCACTGTAAGTGGGTAATCAAACATAACCGTTGTGCAAATTTTAACTAGTAGTTATGACTTGCATATATTATTACAGCGCATCAAGGCTGAAATAGCTGAAGTTGCAGCAGAAATGGACGGCATAGATGGTCGGGATAATGGGTAAGCTGATAAAGGTTTTCCTTTTTGGGAGCTATAGAAACAACTGACATATTGTGAATTTTGGGGTTGTTTTAAGTTGTTGTCTAATTTCAATAGGCTGGCAATAAAGCAACAGTTAGTTTTATCCTGACAAAAAATCAGGAGAATTTAGAGAGGACGTTTATCTCACACAATCAAACTGTACCTTGATAATTTTTTTTACACTGCAGTTCAGTCATTTTAAAATAAGTGAAGGATCGATGGGTAAAGTGTAAAGTAATTTTACAAAACAATCATTATAATATAGTGTTGGTATTACGGTCTTTATTAATATTATTACTATAGATCATTATTAGGATAGGAAATACAGTCATGTTTTTGTAAATTTCATCATCGTCATGGTTGGCTTCAGCTGGTCTTGAGTTGTACACTTCTCCCGTCTTTCATTCCACTGCTCTCTTATGCATACTTATGCTGTCAGTGTGTCAGTGGAGTCTATGGGAGGGCAGTATAAAATCTCCATGTGTGCATCCCAACATTTGTTTGATCAATCCCCTTTCAAAGTTCTAGCTGTCTTTAGACACGTCTTGTGACGTTGATGTTCCAGTGATGATGATGATGATGATGATAATGATAATAATAATGATAATGATAATAATAATCATCATCAAATCCCGTCTAGGGC
>NC_090877.1:18168858-18173858 GCF_036669935.1 Montipora foliosa | reverse complement strand
AGAATTTGTTTGAGTTTATGACGTCATCTTTTGGCTAATTTGCATATTTTATTGCCTTGAATATCTCTGGAACAAAAAGAGATATTTAAAAATAGTAAACAGCATTTTTCTTGTATGTACTTTTGGCCAATAAATGTAAATATAAAATTATGAGACCTAAACATTTTCGATCAATTTGATCATCATCAGAGTAAAATAATCTGCATACGCTCAGTGTTCTTCTAGTTCAGACAAAGCCAGTTATGTGATACCTATGGGAACAAGGTGAGGTCCAGTGATTGCACTTTGTTTTTTTAGTTCTGTACGGAAGTGTACCATGTAGAACGCTTCGTTTATTCTCTTTTTAAACCATGAATAAGCAGTGGTTAAAACTTCCCACGTGAACTTGTGGTTAGGGTGTTTTCTAATGTGCTTGACTGGCTCTGACTGTTTATTAACATCTGAATGGAGGTTCAACTTTTTCATCTTGTGGCAAACACGGAAGATGGAGTCAATCTTCAAGCTGAAAGACAAAAACACACACCCCTCACACATCACTTACAAAGGTAAGTGTATTTGTGGACAAACAAACATTAGCGAAATAGCACGCAAAGTTGAGGTTCGGGTGAATGAACATTCAGATGTTAATAAAGAGTCGGAGCCAGCCAAGCACATTAGAAAACCCCCTAACCACAAGTTCACGTGAGAAGTTTTAACCACTGCCCATTTATGGTTAAAAAGGAGAATAAAAGAAGCATTCTACATCGAATGCTTCCGCCCAGAACTAAACAAACAAGTGCAATCACTGGACCTCACCTTGTTCCCCATGGGAACAGGTATCACATAACTCGCTTTGCCTTAACGATAAGAACACTGAGCGTATGCAGATGATTTTACTCTGATGATGATCAAATTGATCAAAAACGGTTAGGTCTCATGATTTTAACAGCTTTTACCTTAAAGTTTTATACTTTAGCATTCTTCTTCTCCTACAAACTACATGTTTATGTCTTAAAGTGGCTTAGATAGGAGAGAATAATAATAAAATAACAGTGATGTGAATTTCGTCATAGTAGCACTTTTAATTAGTCTACATGATAATTGAGCACAGGTAATAATATTGTAACAATTATACCAAACTATAATTCAAGTACTAATTTCAAATGGCCATAATCTAATTTATTGTCTTTTGCTCTTCACTTTTTGAATAAAATTTTCAGGGATTGGAATACTTAATATCTAATAACTTGCTGAATAACACTCCAGAGGATATAGCAGAATTTCTGTTTTCAGAAGAAGGACTGAATAAAACAATGATAGGAAACTACCTGGGTGAAAAGTAAGTACATTTTATTTATAAAATGAAACAATGTGCATTTTCAGTCAAAGTTGTGTGTTCTAATAAGTGAAAACTGATTAATAAAGAAATGCATTGAATTTCACAGTCACCATCATCATATCTTTCTTTATCCTCAGATTTTAGAGTAGCTTGGTGTAGCAAAATAGGGAACTTTATATCAGAGGACGAGGACAACTACAAGTAAGAGTTTTCCATTCTGAGCATGCGCACTTCGAAAATTGTTGGCCTCCAAACCTTATGCACATGCTCAGTATGGAAAGCTCGTACTCGTAGTCATCCTCGTCCTCCAATCAAAAGGTCCCTATTATCTCCAAACATTTACCCTCCCAACCATGATACACCACAGACGACAGACCACGACACTGGGAACACCCTTCCCTACTCTTTTTGAATAATGTGTTGGTTCTTTTATGTCCCAAATGGTTTTGAACATCAAAGGGTTATGAGATGGGAACTACAGTTTATCTTCCTTATCTGAGAAGACTAGAGAGTCTAACCATTTGCAGATTTGATTTCAAAGGCAGCACCTTCTCTTCAGTTAAATTTAAAGACCCGGAGTGGAAAGGTCCAGCCGGAGTCAAACTCAGGGCCTCCTGCATGGCAGCCCAGTGCTCTGAACCAACTGAGCCACCGGTGTGCCAATAACACTTATTTCTAAAGCAATGAAAAGAAATTTCAGGCTGGTTGATGTTGACCGTTGAGTGTGTCTGGAATGAAAAATGCCTGATGTCTTTCTCAGGGCAATGAAATCCATTTAAAGGCAGGTTCCTTGTGTTAAAGAATTTATTTATTGAGCAAGTTGGCCCACTAAAATAAGACTTGCAAACAGCTAGATATAAACAATTTTTATTGTGCCTGCCATGATCAAATAATTATGTTTTACAAAATGTGTACTATCAATTAAAAAAGACCAAACCAAACCAACCTGTTTACAAAAAAGGTAGCTTTCAGAATTTTGGCTCTTTTTATTTAGTGTAATTGCATCCCTGTCAACAGATTAATACTACATTTCTGAATTCCAATTTACAGTTCAGAATTCAACCTAGATGTTTTCCGAACTTTTGTTGAGCTTCATGATTTCCAGGGAAGGTTATTGGTAGATGGCCTAAGGTAAGTTTCTTGTGAGGCAACCTACCGGTATTCAGAGAACAATCCTGTCTAAAGCTATTAAAAGAGATTTCAAGATGTTAAAATGCTACTATGAGCAAAATAATTATCAGACTAACTATTTCTTCTTTTAGTTTCTTTGGGTTTCAAAACCATGTTAACTCAGTCACTCCTCAGGGGCCCAAGGACCCCCTCCCCCTCAGTTGATGAGTAAAATCGTCTGGCATTAGACAGAGTAACATCTGTTAAGTCTCACTCCCAGGAATCAACAGGGCCCGGTTGTTCGAAAGCAAATTAACTTAATCCAGGATGAGCGTAAACTTTTGTTTCATGTTTTCAACTTTTTGGTTAAAGTTTCTTTTGCTTATTTTTGTTTTTCAAGATGGGCATCTACTAATGTAAATTTTATCCGAATATATCAGCGTCAAACAGCATTTGGGAGTAGAGAAATAAACTTCTTGGTTAATTTTTAATCTGGGATTAGCGTTAATCGGCTTTTGAACAACCGGGCCCAGGTTAACTAAACACTAAGTGACCCAAGTTTTAAGTCTTGATTTCAAAAAGACATCTGTTTATTGACTGGAATTTTCCTATTTATTGGTCTGCCATTACTAACTTAAAAATCTTGACAGAGCTGGATCGAGGAGAAAACGATGTCAAAGACTCATTAGCTTAAGAATGCAATGAGTGTGTATGCAGCTGAATTAATATGCAGCACAGGAGTTTCAGGCTTTCAAATTTTCAAACTCTTGTTTTGCTTATATAATTATAATAAGCTGCATTTACAGGCTGAAATTAAAGCTAGTGAGTAATGATATTGACGTCACTTTTTCCTTGATCCAACCCTTTGAGGTCCAATCAGTCAGTTTTGAACATGAGTAATGGGGGACCATGAAATCCAAACTTACTCTTAAAGTAAACAACCTTTTGATAAAAATGAAAGCTTAAAATTTTGCAGGTCAGGTGTTAAGCAAACATACTTTAAAAATCAGAAGGAAAAAAGGAGGTCTTCTTTCAGGTTTCCATGCTAATTTCACACACCATCCTTGCACATTAATGTTATGAAAGCAACTCAAAGTTCCATGATGTAAAGTATTGATGTCTTGATTCCCATTGGTCTTGTGCAGGGAATTCTTGTGGAGTTTTCGTCTTCCTGGTGAGGCTCAGAAGATAGATAGAATGATGGAGGGATTTGCTAAGAGATATTGTGAACAGAATCCAGGAGTATTTACATCTCCTGGTAAGTCCACTGGTTACTACATGAACATGAATATAGCCCATTTCCAAGTTGCTGCATGCCTCAGTTTCAAAGCGAGTCCTGATGCACAACCATTCAAATGGAAATGAGTTGCACATTCTTATGCAAATCAAACTCATTTTCCTTTCAATAGTTGAACACCACTTGAGACTCACTTCAAACCTGAGGCATGCAGCAACTGGGAAATGGCCTTTTGGGTTTACCTGTAGATCTGCACAGATGCATGTTCTAAAATACTCGTCCTGTTTCACCTGCAGATACTTGCTATGTTTTGAGTTTCTCACTTATCTTGCTGAACACCAGTCTCCATAATCCCAGTGTAAAAGATAAGGTTAGTGTCAGATGATGCGATAAATTTAACAGCTAAATCAAGATGGGTGTGTGTTTGTGGGAACCAAGTGCCTCCAATGTGACTGCCAATCCCTGGATGTCAGTGACATTGTTGATGTTTGACAACGAGAACACTTTTCAGATTAACCATCCAACAGCATGAAACATGGCAAAAGCTGACTACTCTATGCAATCTTCTAGTAGCCAGTCAAATAAATATTATTGATGCTAACCACTTATAATGTACCTTCATACCAGATCTCTTTGTTCACAATAAAATTATACTTACAGCTCTACCCAGGAGTTAAAATTTAACCTGTGATGCTGAATTTTGTTGTTTGACCTGCCAATGCCACTTTTCTGTGACTGAACGGAATGAATGAATCAATGAACGTTAATTTTCCACACAAAACGACGATCACAGCTTTACAATAAGTGGCTAGGAGAACTCATGAAACCACCAGGTTTATAAGAGGGACCCCCTCATATACTAATATTTCATGATTCTATGCTAAAAAATTTATGCAGGAATAGACTGATGCCACTCTGAAGTCCAGAAATTTGCTAAACACCCAGGTCATTATTTAATCATCTATTGTATCTGCCTTGTTCTTTGCAGCCCACTCCAGAGAGGTTTATTCAAATGAATAGAGGAATAAACTGTGGAGAAGATTTAGGAAGCGAATTTCTCTTGGTGAGACGAGAACATTGCATATGTACTGCGAATTTAACTGTTCAACTGTTGTCCCAAAGTGTCCTCTCCTTTAATGACACATTGCACCTCACCGTGCCACTTAGCATTACAACTTATTAAGAAGCCACATATCCTGATAAATATTTAGTTCTGATAATTTCTAAATACTGTATATATATATATATTTTTTTTTTTTTAAATAGAATTAAATGACTAAATGAAAATACACAAGATTCCCTGCGACTCTGAGTTTTGTGCGTATGCACTCATCA
>NC_090877.1:18161358-18163858 GCF_036669935.1 Montipora foliosa | reverse complement strand
TTTTTGCAGCAACATCAACAATAATTAGCACGTGTACACACCTCATTCAAAATGGCCACTTAAGTTGTGTGTTACAAGTCAACTTAGAGAGTAGTTTCCGCCGGCCAGTGATTTCACTAACTACAGGCTTGCTTAGCCAAATTATAGAGCTCTGTGGATAAACTGTTCATTTATAAGTAGTTATTTTATGGTTTTTTAGCCACTGAAGTTCATTGCAGGAAATGATTCTCGAATTTTCACACAATCTCCAGGAAGTGTGCGCACATAATCTGTAACAGTTTGAGATATGTCCAGAAATGAACACAACAACAAAAATGGCAAGATTTCGAAAATAAGGAATAACAGGATATGTGGCAAAAATGGCAATTTTGTTAAAAATCACCAAAAACTTGGAAACCACCGCAAATGAGGAGGCAAGAGGCCTCTATTTCTGGACATAAGCGAACAGTTGAGAGTGTGTAATCGGCGTGGGTGGTTAGGTGGTGGGTCGTGAGTCGTGGATCGTTTGTCGTGGGTCCGAGATACTCCATGTATACACGTCATGTGTACATACTTTTATGCTGTTTCAAATGCCCTCTCGCAACAGCGGTTTTGTCCGCGATCTCTTTCTAGCATGTACACCGAGTGACACTAAAGGGATTGTGCCAAAAGATGTTACTATAACATTCTGTCAGTGGTTCACATTTAACCCTAACCCTTAACCCACACCCACCCATGCACGCGATTTAGCCTAACCCGAACAGTTTACTGGAAAATGGCTGTACATGTATATGTATGATTTGAATTTGTCACATTAAATTTTTATTTTTGGACACGATAATAATATTATTGTTGTTCTTACTTTAATCATTTTTGATACGTTGCAGGACAGGGAACCTCGTGGTATCATTCCCTTAGAAAATCTTCAAGTGAGAAAAATTCAAGATTCAAAAAGAAAGGTGATAATAAGTTTCCAATGCCATTTGGTCATGCATTTTTGTGACAGTGTACAGCAAACTGTGTAAATGCACTTTTCTTGTAAAACAAACTGAAATATCCAGTATTTTGAATATCGGCATGTACATAAATCCTGAGCTACAGTGAACTTTTGAACTTTGTTATATCTCACGTTTTAGACGCACTGTAAGAGAGGAGTGATTGTGGCAATTATCTGGACAATCTAAGCAATTGCCTCTTATAAACACCTGAAAATTCAAGTGGCTCCAGCGGCTTCTGACGTTTTGCAGCTCTCACTTTTTTTGATTTTTTGCACCCACGCAGCCCCCACCGGCAGAGATGGTTTTTTTTTTATCCAGATGACAAAAGGAGTCGAAAACCTCCAAAGCAATTGTCGTGGACTCCTCACGGGGCTTACCATCGATGGTGTTAATTAAAGGCTTAATTTGAATTGAATTTTCATCAGTTCATCCGAATTAGGAAATGGATTTGATGTTTTCCGAAAGTTACTTTGCCTTATTGATTCCATAGAGTTAGTTACTGGATTTGAGACAAAGAATTTAAAATTATCTTTGATGTGATTTTTAATTTTTCCTCTTTAGTATTGCTTTGAAATTTACTCTGCTGATAATTCATCCAGTCTCATAAAGGCTTGTAAGACAGACTCTGAAGGAAAAGTTGTGGAAGGTTTGTGGCTTTCATCCGATTTTTAACCATTTCACGTCCGGCATATTTACGCTAGAAATTTATAAATTTGTTGGCTTCTTTTAAATTTTTTCTTTTTTCTTTTCGGACTCGGGTATGTCTGGAGGCTATAGAGCTCTTTCATAATGGCGGCCATATAAATTATTCTTTTGTTTTAATTCTAATAAGCCCTTCTAGCCTCGCTACGACGAGCAAATTTCAAAAGAATATTTTTTTCGAAACGAGGGCAGTAGGTCTAATTAACATAAAGACAAATGAATGTAAAAGTGGTCCCCATTTATGAAAGTGGTCTATGGGCTGAAAAAAGCACTGGCCAAACACGCAATAAATCCTTCAAACTAACAAGTAGTGGCTTTTGCTTACTAAACGGAATACTCGATCTGTTGGCATTTCAGTCACACGAGAAGTTTAATTTTTTTTTTTGTCTCCAAACTCAAGAATGTAAACAGAATTTCTGAGAGTTTCATTTATTGTAATTCATAGGGAACCCAGACCTCCTGGAGGGTTCGCTCCAAAGGCGCTTACAATCGGCCTTACAACGGAAATATAACCCTGTCCGGTACTTTCATGATCAAATCCGGTACTTTTAAAAGCTATCGATAACCCTGGTTAAAGTAAATCAAATACATGTACATTTGGCCAGTTATTTTAACAGTGTTTTTGCCAGTTCTTGTTTGAAAAAAGCATCTTCCAGGTCATTTTCAGTTGAGCCATAGTTATTAGGTTGAGCTAATACTTATAAAAGGTTGTTCAATGTCAAAAAAAGTGTCAAAAAGAGATGATCCGATCATGGGGACACAAGCCCATAAGGTTCAAGAATGTCCCACGGATAAGGTAAATTGTTTATAAAGCAAGGGCA
>NC_090877.1:18141358-18156358 GCF_036669935.1 Montipora foliosa | reverse complement strand
CTTAGGGTGTTCCGGGCAAAGCGCTAATATTTTAAGCCGCCAAGGTCTCGTTTGGGGTTCCGCGAAGAAACACAGAATTAGGCGAAGAGCAACAGAAGTCAAATTTTCTTTTTAACGTGTTTTGTTTAGGGTCAAAATTTGCTTAAGCCACGCCCAAATTGGTCTCCTTTAGGGGTCACAAAAAGCTTGAACCACGCCCAGATGGTCTCATTTAGGGATTAAATTAAAAATGTCCGACGAGCATCCCCGTCTGTTCCATATAGGAGTCCCCCCCCCCCCCCCCCCGGGGTAAAGACCCTGAGTGTTGGTCCGGCCGGAGTTGAACTCACGACCTCCCGCGTGACAGCTAGCCCGGTGTCGGAGTCGTCGCAGAATTTACTGACTGTACGTGATCATGACGCGCAGTGCAACGAATCTTGACCACTTTGACATCTTTCATGCAAAGGTACAGGTTTCAGGTAGCATCGCGAGCGAGACAGCGGGTGGACCTTTTCATGTCGCAACGCTTACTCATAAAGGCCACCCGTGTGAAATCGCTTTTTCAATACGCACAACGTTATGGATACTGCAAACATACATGCATAATTCGTGTAAAACTCAAAAAATGTTGTCAGTGTCTTCTTTTTGCTTTATTCCCCTACATCATGGATCGGCGGATCTTGCATGGGAATGCCTCATAAAATTTTCGATCTCGTCAAGGAAGCACTAGACTCGTTCTTTCTTGAAGTTTACCTGGCTGGTAGTAAGTTGCACTGTCAGCACGAGCGCATAGGCCATCTGTAACGAAGGTATTTTTGTAAGAATTGAACAGGTGGGGAGTGAAATGTTAAAATTTATTTTTCTGTTGAACCGGTTTTACATTCACCAAGATAAGAGAAAACGTTTTCCAAACTTGAAACGTGTCAAACCACAAATTTTAATCTAAACACGAGAATTCCTTGAATGTCCGTTTGAAAAATCAAATTAAGATCTGTCGTAACGTGTCCCGGCTTAATCTTTTATCAAACATCATCTGGCACTTCATGCACTAACTGAGAATTTTAGAAATCGTGCTGCTATTTTTGTTAAGAAAGTAAATTTAAATGGTTGGGTTTGAGAACAGGGTGAGCAAACATTCCTTCCATAAGTTTAAACTCTTTAAAAACACTTGCGGTGGACAATAGCCGGACCGGACTCGTCATATTCCTGCTTAGAGATCCACATTTGCTGGAAAGTGGAGAGGGAAGCCAAGATGGAGCCTCCAATCCAGACAGAATATTTGCGCTCAGGGGGAGCGATAATCTTGATCTTCATAGTAGAAGGTGCCAGGGCTGTGATTTCCTTTTGCATACGGTCAGCGATACCAGGGTACATGGTTGTACCACCTGAGAGTACAGTATTAGCGTAGAGATCCTTACGGATGTCAACATCACACTTCATGATGGAGTTGTAGGTAGTCTCGTGAATACCAGAGGCTTCCATACCGAGGAAGGATGGCTGAAACATGGCCTCTGGACATCTGAATCGCTCATTCCCAATAGTGATAACTTGCCCGTCAGGAAGTTCATAGCTCTTCTCAAGGCTGGAACTAGAAGCTGCGGTTTGTAGCTCCTGGTCGAAATCCAGAGCTACATAGCAGAGCTTTTCTTTGATGTCACGGACAATTTCGCGTTCAGCAGTGGTGGTGAAAGAGTAGCCTCTCTCTGTAAGGATCTTCATGAGGTAGTCTGTGAGATCTCTACCAGCTAGGTCAAGACGCAAGATAGCATGAGGGAGGGCGTAGCCCTCGTAGATGGGCACAGTGTGGCTCACACCATCACCACTGTCCAGTACAATACCAGTGGTACGACCAGAAGCATACAGGGACAGCACAGCCTGGATGGCAACATACATGGCTGGGCAGTTAAATGTCTCGAACATGATCTATGAAATCAGAAGAATCATGTTGTGATTACGTGAGTGAGTTAGAGACAGTCAAAACAAGGGCGCACTGACCTCTTACATAAATAGCGGTCGACCAATTTATTTTTCTCTTGTATTCTTGCTAATTAGACCTACTATTCTTAATTTGGTTTAAATATTCTTTTCAATTTTTTCCATTGTGGCAAAGCTAGAAAGGCTTATAGCAATAAAACAAACGAATATTTTATTTCGCCGCCATTTATACGACAAAGGTCTATGCAATTTAAAGGTTAATAGTTTGTTCAGCAAATAGTTAGCCCAAAAATTGGTTTCCCCATATATGTATAATTATTGTAAGAGCGATCGGCATGGGAATATGCCAAACATTTCATTGCCGTTTATCCCGAAAGTCACGTTCAAATCTTTGGATGACCAATAATGCCTCAATTTTTCGCCGGTAATTCACACAGCTTTTCAGTAGCTAAACGTGAGTATTAATAGCTTATTAAAAGCACGACACAAAAACTCAAACTTAGGAGCACCAACAGAAAGATTCGATGGTCTATACTAATCTCCAAACAATCCCTCTTTCTTCAAGGAAAATTTACACTCCCGTACTTCCCTTTGCCGTTGCCACTGCTTTGTGGGACAAGGTATTAATTTAATTATTTTAATGTTTTCTACACAGTACTTTCCAAATATGGCCGCGCGAAGTCAGCCATCACAAAAAAATGTTTTTTTTCTCAAAAAGTATTTTCAGTTAGGGGGAAAGAAATACGTCATTTTAAAGCTACGAAAATAAGCTTTCCAAAAACATATAACTTCTTTACATAGAACTACAACATTTTATAAAAAAGAAAGTTGAAAGAAAGAACTTAACAAAAAAAGATTTAAAACTGCCTCTTTTTCCAGCTTTCCCCTCGCTTTGCAACCGTAAACGCTCCACTGGAAGGTTGTAAACGGAAAACTTGCGCTTTTAAGGCAGTCTTAATTACCTGTGTCATTTTCTCCCTGTTTGCTTTGGGATTCAACGGAGCTTCTGTCAGGAGAACGGGATGTTCTTTCGGGAGCGACGCGGAGCTCGTTGTAGAAGGTGTGATGCCAGATCGTGAAATGAAATACTGGTAAACTTACAGACATTCAAGCGATGGGAACTTTGACCGTGGTGAGAATGCTCCCAAATTTTACGACTTACCTTTTCCATGTCATCCCAGTTTGTGACAATTCCGTGTTCAATGGGGTATTTCAGTGTTAAGATACCCCGTTTGCTTTGAGCTTCGTCGCCGACATAAGAATCTTTTTGTCCCATACCAACCATAACGCCTTGATGACGAGGACGGCCTACAATCGACGGAAAAACAGCTCTAGGAGCATCATCACCGGCAAAGCCAGCTTTACACATACCGGAGCCATTGTCCACAACCAAAGCAGCAATATCATCATCGGCCATTTTCAGTTCACAACGAAAAAAAACCTATCAACAATTTTTTTCTCTTCTCAGGACTAATGAACCTTGCTTACTACGTAACAGAGACCAAAGTGCTGTAAACTGCCAATCATTTTACTGGATGATCATTTTTATTACCTTATATGGTAATCTAAAACACCTAATTAGGTAATTATGACGACCCTGTTCATTGCGTTGGCTTACTTCTATTCTGGAGTCCAGACCCCACGAAATCTCAGCGTGAATCTGAAAAGGAATCTGGAAGAATCTGAAAGTGAAATTGCGTGAATAATCACAGGTTGCCCAGGCTCGAGTGTAAAAAAACTATAAGGATTTGTATGGCAATTCCGATAACAAACACTGGAAAAGATATTTACACGCAAAAGTTCTCGATAGAAAATGCCGTACTTTATTGTCCGGGTGACTTTCTCACTTTCTGTGCGCGGTTATTTGCCTGATTTAACGCGATTCAAGTGACTTCTCAGCTTTCCAGGTTGTTACTCGCACATAAATGATACTTGAACATAAATAAATTTATTTATGGACGAGTGACAACCTGGGAAGCTGAGAAGTCGCTTGAATCGCGTTAAATCAGGCAAATAACCGCACAGAAAGCGAGAAAGTCACCGGGACAGTAAGGTACTGAAACTGGTACGGCTTTTTTATGGAGAACTTTTGCGTGTAAATATCTTTTTCAGTTAAAAATTGTAAAAACGTTCACTGGCTATATATGAGTTAAAACTTTCGAGCTTTCGGCTGTCAGGCTACAGCCTTCAATGTATATCCATTGAAGGCTGAAGCCTTACAGCCGAAAGCTCGAAAGTTTTAACTATATATAGCCAGTGAACGTTTTTACAATTTTTAATATGTTTCTGGCTACGGTTCATCTATTTTAAAATCTTTTTGAGTGTTTGTTATCGGGACTCCCATACAAATCCTTTTAATTTTTATCCTCCGGGCCTGGCCGCCTGTGGCGTTAAGTGGCACTGAACCAACCAAATCGTGAGGCATTTCCGGAACTGTCGAGGAGCGACGAATATTTATGGAGTTTGCCTTTTGGTCGAGCGTCGAGGGTAGAGGGTTACATGTCGAGGGTGAGGGTAATATCATAAATGTATCATATCATATCATGTTTCAATATATGATCATGTTTATTTACCCTTGGATATTAGAGTAGCTTTGTAAACAACATACGACAAGTATATTCCTGCACCTACGAGGATCGAGGTAGAACTCTATGGTTTCGCTCTGTATTAGTTTGTGTCCGTTGTCTAAGAAACGCCCATACGCTGTGCGTATGTTAAAGAAGGCTAGGGTTTCTCAACCAGTCGACATTATACTGAAAAGTAAATATATAATATGAGCAAGAGTCGATACTATGTAGATTTGATTTATATCACGGTAATGTACTATAATCATTTTCGGCTGAGGACAAAAGCACATCCCCAGTAACCCTGTAATAGTTATCGCCCAACGCACGAGCTGCTTCCGTCCAGCAGTCTTTCTCGCCTCCCAAATAAGCCACTACCCGTACCCAACTCAACCCTACGTTGTAGCGGCTCTTGCTCGAAATATTTTCTTTTTTACTTGTAATTACGCCGATCAGATGAAGCCAGTTGATCCAACGACGAACACAGGCAGGATTATTGTCCACAGTTGCTTGCTTGAAAACTCTGACATTGTAAATTAAAGATTAATAAAATAATTAGGATAGTACGCGCACTCGCATTGGTCAATAGCTTTGTAGCTGTGTCGCTACCCTTCAAAATGATTTTTCTGTTCGGATGTTCTAGGGGATCTTCAGTTCTGTAGAAATTTCTAGGTGACGTTTTTTGCCTCGTCCGAAAGTTCCAGCCATAGTGACGAGTCTGAGTTGTTCGACTTTTTCCGGAAAATTTACAAACTTTGGCGAAAATACTAGAAGTTGTAAATCTTTACATTTTTTGCTATTTCCATGAATATCACTGTTGACTCTTACTCAGCTCAGTAAAATTCTAGCGTTCTTTCAATGTGGTTTCGAAATTAATTTCTACTCGTCAATCTTCAGACTCTTCACTACTTTTCTGAAAGACCTAGGAAATCTTTTATGAAAAATGTCCAAAATCTTACTGTTCCTCGCAAAGTCTGAGTTCAAATCGAAAATTCTAGCCCACCTTCCTTCCGAACAGGTTTTTACCGAAATTACTCGTTGGGTGCCACTGAGTAGAGAGAACAGTTTCCCACCGAATAGGACTTTAATTTTACTCAACTCCCTTGGTTGCGTGAGATAACGGAATATATACACACAACCGCCACAGTATTCATCTTTGGAATTTCTAATCCTCTTTTGCAACATTCACGAAACGAGATTATACTGAGGACTCGCATATAAATCCCGTAAATGCTTTGAAGCTTAACAAAATAACCACTGCTCCCTACCCCCCTCCCCGTCATACTATGCAAGTCCGATTTACAAATTCTGGGACAATTGCTTTTGTTTGTTTATATAAAAAAGATGAAAAAGGTTTAATCATCTTTTAATGTATTAGGTTCGAATTCCGCACAACAATTGTTTTATTTGGATGTTCGACTCCTCCGGAAAAACTCCACCTCTGCTTCGCCCTCCCCCATGATCCCTTCTCACGACCGGAAGTGCAGACAAGGAAAATGAATCCTCAGTCGATCTGCGATCATCTGCATTTTACCATACGAATGTATTTTACTCCTGTTTTTCTGTCTACATTAATTTTACCCTCGCGGTCTTGGTTTAACCTTCATGTGGGGCACAATCAAGCCAAGTACAAGAAGTCCAGACCAAACATAATCGAGAAGTTTTGACATAGGAGAGGTCAGGAGAGTTTCGAGTGAATACAATTAATATTCCACGAGTAGAAACTGACGGAAATAGAAAAAGAAACAAAAACAACGAACGAAATTCCAGAGAAATTTCGCAATCACCAAATCACGAATCCTTGTCGTGATCGAGTCGTTAATTCTTTCATAGGAAATGAGCGGGGTAAAATGGAAATAATTAATTACAAAACGTGATCTTGGTCCAAATGAATCCGTCCCTGGAAATGGAGCGTATGTTGACACATTTTTAAACCGGAAATAAAGAAAAATTCGCAAAAATATCTCGAAAACCACGACAATTTCCGCCCTAGTCGTTGCTACTGCGGCCTTATTCGATTTCTGTTCTGCTTAAAAATTGTTAAACACGTTTTCCCTAAATAATATATTCTGAAGGGTTTTCACCCTCAAAAGATAAATTAAGTGTTTTCCGTTAAGCGAAAAGATGACACCATCGAATGGCTTGATCCTCTGATGACAGACACTGAGTTGTGATGTGCTCACAGGATGCTTTGATAAGTAACATTTGTCAAAATTAAATTTTTCTACCCTGGTAGAAGAATATTTTTAGCTTTGAAATCCAAATTTAAGAAGGCGAGAGATCACGAAGAAAATATTTGTTATTTTCTGACTTGAAATTCGATTCTTCTTTCGTGCAAGATCCGTGACAGTGACGTAACAGTGGCTGGTCGTTCAAGTCTCAAAGGGCAGGCGAAGCGCCTTGTGCACAAAATTTTGACCAAATTTGGTAACAATTTTTGATACCATTGTTGTGTGACAGATACATATAAACCAAAGGCAATCCCCACTCGTTCACTTTGATTTGGTTTCACAAGTCGTACACGTTCGTGCTTCGTATTACAGTGCCCGGATACTTCTCTCTCTTTAGAAATCACAATGGCCGATGAAGATGTTGCTGCTTTGGTGGTGGACAATGGCTCTGGTATGTGCAAAGCTGGTTTCGCAGGAGACGATGCTCCACGAGCTGTTTTCCCGTCAATTGTAGGCCGTCCTCGTCATCAAGGCGTCATGGTTGGCATGGGACAAAAGGATTCGTATGTCGGCGATGAAGCTCAAAGCAAACGAGGTATCCTGACACTGAAATACCCCATCGAACACGGAATTGTCACAAACTGGGATGATATGGAAAAAGTAAGTTGCTTTTTTTTTTTTTTAAATCAGCGAATCCGTTGCAATCTCGGGTGATCGTTAACCAGAGCGTCTCTTGCTTTGGCAGATCTGGCATCACACCTTCTACAACGAGCTCCGCGTCGCTCCCGAAGAACATCCTGTCCTGCTGACGGAGGCTCCACTGAATCCCAAAGCAAACAGAGAGAAAATGACCCAGGTATGAGGCTCTCTAGTCCAAATTCTTCCCGTTAGCAAATTCCCGGAGGAAATCAAGGTCTGCCCCACCCTCCATTTATCGCAATGTCTGCGTTATTATGGTCGCTCTTAAACCTTGGATACCTTCCAGGATTCGAAATCTTGGCAGTTAATAGCGTTGAATTGTTTAGCTGGTCATTGACTTGATAGCTTTTTCTTTCTACTTGTTCACTGACTTGCACCCTACCCTCTTGCCGTAATTTTCAACTGTCTAAAGCACACTGCCCACTTCAAACCTCGATTGCGCACTCAACCGAATAATATGATTTCACCACTTTGTAATTATAACAAGCCAGGCTGCTTTTTTCCGTCAGGACGCAGCTCTTTGCAACCTTGAATTTGTCTTTTATGGTCAAAGGAATCAGTGAATGTTTATATTTTTGGTAAAATTTGCCGAAGTGCAGAGATCTGTAGAAACTTGCAACCTTTTTCCCACTTTAATACCGAGATATAAACTCAATTTGGTCACTTAATGTTTGTATCGAATAATAAATATCAAAAGTAAACAGACAAGTCGGGCAAGAGGTCTGTTTTGAAACGGAACAATATATAGATTTAGCAAAGCCTAAAAAGCGTAGCTCCCGGGTTATTTCGGGTGCGTCGAGATTGACCCTTTAGCGGAATAAGAATACGTTGAGTGATGAGTTAAAACGGTATGGTTGGCGTTTTGAAGCAACAAGGATAATAAAGATATGTTTAAAATAGCACTTTCGCCGGTGTTTGACAATTTTAATGTGAATCTCCGTAAAAGTGAAGGATTTCTTACTTTGCCGTGTATTCCCAAATGGGAATACGGTCAATCGATTAATGCATCATTACTCACAATGAGGTAACAAAGATTGAGCCTGCAATCCGATCGAGACCCAGAACCTGGTCAGAGGTCAATTTAAGAAAACTAGCTGACATCGATATGAGCTCTAAACTTCAGCCTGATATGGTCACGTGACTGACGGGATAAACAGACTCTTGTCCGACTTTTTGGTTTACATTCGATACAAACATTAAGTGACCAAATTGAATTTATATCTCGGTATGAAAGTGGGGAAAAGGTTGCAATTTTCTACAGAATCTCTGCACTTCCCGTCGGTTGGACGGTCGCACAGTGACCAAAGCCAAAATTGTCGCACACTTGGGTTACCATATTTTCTTACCAATGGTGCTCCTTGCACCCACCAAAGGGCTTCACTATGAACTGAACTTATGTTAGAAGAACGGGAGTACTTTGAGTTAGCAAAAGCACACTGACATTTCTGCCGTTTTCACCTCATTTGCAGATTATGTTCGAGACCTTCAACACTCCAGCCATGTATGTCGCCATCCAGGCTGTTCTGTCCCTGTATGCCTCTGGTCGAACCACTGGTATTGTTATGGACAGCGGTGATGGTGTAAGCCACACTGTACCCATCTACGAAGGCTACGCCCTTCCTCACGCTATCTTGCGTCTTGATCTTGCTGGTAGAGATCTCACCGACTATCTTATGAAGATCCTTACAGAGAGAGGCTACTCTTTCACCACCACAGCTGAACGTGAGATTGTCCGTGACATCAAGGAAAAGTTGTGCTATGTTGCCCTTGACTTTGAACAGGAAATGACCACTGCCGCATCCAGCTCCAGTCTTGAGAAAAGCTATGAGCTTCCTGATGGTCAGGTGATTACTATTGGAAATGAGCGTTTCCGCTGCCCAGAGGCTATGTTCCAGCCAGCATTCCTTGGGATGGAATCTGCTGGTATTCACGAAACTACCTACAACTCCATCATGAAGTGTGATGTAGACATCCGCAAGGATTTATATGCCAATACTGTCCTGTCTGGTGGTTCAACCATGTTCCCTGGTATTGCTGACCGCATGCAAAAGGAAATTGCTGCCCTTGCTCCACCAACTATGAAGATTAAAATCATCGCTCCTCCCGAGCGTAAGTACTCCGTTTGGATTGGAGGCTCCATCTTGGCATCGCTGTCCACCTTTCAACAGATGTGGATTTCAAAACAGGAATATGACGAATCAGGCCCTGCGATAGTTCATCGCAAGTGCTTCTAAGATCGCTGGAATTTTTGCTAAAGAAATGAACAGTTGCGTTTTGACTTGACTGATTAGTAAAGACACCACTTCGTTTTTAGTTGTGGGATTCAAAATACAAAACAACACAGGATTTGCGAAGTTTGTACATTTGTAGACTTGCATTGATTATGTGATTTCAATTGCACAAAAAAGTGTGCTATAAATGAGCTCTATTTTCGTAGTGTAAAATAAAAACCGTGTTCTGATATTGTGGTTGCATATTTGAGGCTGATCATTGGAACACTATATTCATCTTAGGAATGGAACTAAAGATGTTGCCCCTTGCCTAAGACAAAACGAAAACAGATTGCTTCTTTCAGAAAAGTCCCTTTGATATGTCACTATTTTCCTGCGAGAAGAAAATCAAAGGCAAAAACTCCGGGGCTTGTTACGTTTAGTAAAAGCATGCTCTCAAGATTGGAAAATTGCAGGAGGTAGATAAAATCCGGGGTGAAAGCAGAGGGTATAATTTTCCTGTATGTAAGTTTTCGAGAAGATTGTAAAATGGGTTTTGTTTTTCGGTCAGTGTAAAACGCAGACTTCAGACCAGGCTCCAGTTGTGCTCCAATGGATAAATCACCATCCACTGGATAACGCAATTGGTTTTGCTAGTGTTTATCCGCAGGATAGTGATTTATCCGGTGGATAGCGCTATCCATCGTTTGAACAACCGTGGCCAGGGGTAAAATGCAGACTGAGGTTATAACGTAACTGTTGAAAAAGCCCGAACCCCTTATAAATGCTAACCTTAGGCCTAATTAGGCTTAAAACAATATTTAGGCTTAACTGTTAGCATTTCTAACGGGTTTTGGCTTTTTCAACAGTTAAATTATAACCTCAGTCTGCATTTTACCCCCGGTCTGCAAGTCTGCGTTTTACACTGACCGGTTTTCTTTCGAAAAAATGCCATAAAGCGATCGAATTCGATAAACTTATTCACGCTTAAAGTGCCCTCAATAGAAGGATAACATGGTCTGGCGTTAGAGTAGATCTGGGAGTCTGGCTCTAATTGAAGATGGGGTGAGGTTACTTATATCCGTTTACAGAAAACGCCCGTCTGAGTTTACGGATTTCCTGAATCCGATCTTATGAGTCAACGATAAAGCAACTCTAACGACAACGACAATGGAGGCAGAGAAGAGAGACGCTGGGAACGAGGTTGACGATAAGGGAAGGTGAAAAAAAGGTACCTTTTGTAACATTTTTGTGAACGTATACAGCACATCGGGGAAGATCACTGAGATATAACTGACCAAATCAAAATTCATTTCTTGTATGGAATTTGATCGTCTGGGTGAAAATAATCCTATCCTGAGAAGGATTTGCAGTCGTTTCGACAACCTGAGCGGAAGTCATCTTAAGAGTCGCACTCTTGAGGGTGACTTCCGCTCAGGTTGTCGACCGCGTCAGTCACTGCCAACAGTCCTTCTCAGATCAACTTTTCACTTAGACGATCAAATTCCATCGAGGTATACAACTCCTGGGTTCTATTTTCTAAAATCCATTCGTTTTCGTGTATTTGATCTTACATCAGCCGAAAAGTGTTGCGTGCTGGGCCGCATGCTCGCGCGCTCAGCTGAACCTCCCCTTGCAAAGATTACAAACCAAGAGGTTGGATGGGTTTTTATATTTGGGAGTTTTAGCAACGGCGACGGCAACGAGAACGTCACAAATTTGCATATTTAGTGAGCAAAAGCAATAGCTTTGCACGTTCTGCACGTGCATCTTTTCATTTCTGTCCATTTCTTTGCCGTCGTCAGCAAAACAACAACGTGAAATAACCACGTTTGAGGTGTTATGGAGAACCTAAATAAATTAATTAAGCGCCGCTCGTAACGGTTTCATTCCCTTGAGGGACTGCTACACCTTTGTCATATTAAAAAGCTTGGAATAGTCACGAAGTGATCGCAATAACATGAATTTATGTTTTTACATGACATTCTCGTTGCCGTTCCCGTCGTCGTTGCTAAAGCTGCCTAATAATTAACGTGAAATCACCAAATCTGAGCTTTTAGGGAGAACGCAAGCTATAAGCTAAATTTTCTCCTCCAAATTGAGCGCCGTTATACTAGTTTAGTTCTTGAGGGTTTGCCACACCTTTGTCACGTGAAGACACTTAGAATAGTCGCGAAGCGATTACAATAACGCGAATTCACATTTACGACGACTTTCTTGTTGCCGTTGCCGTCGTCGTTGTTTGCTGTGTTGGAGGCTGGGAGCGAGCGCTGACTAATCTTACCCATGATGCCGCGAGGGTTTAACAACCGACGAAAGAATCAAGATGGCGACCTCAACTGATATGAAAGGAAATGTGGTCAAAATGGAAGTAGACTACAGCGATGCTGTTGATAAGAGAATACCAGAATGCGAAGCAATAGCTGCTGTAAGCATTAACTTAGTTTTCTTACTTTTGTTGTCATCCTGAGGGGGCTTTTGTAAACTTGTTCTGTATTGTTGATTCTGTATATCCTCTCAACCTCTTCTTGGATCATTTTTTAACAGGATGGTAAACTTAATGAAGCACTGGAGATTCTTCTCTCCTTAGAAAAGCAAACTAGAACGGTGAGATTTGAAGTTAACTTTGAAAAACTGTTTGCCAAAATTTAATTTGAAGGAGCAGAACCGTATTGTACATGTAAATTATTTAATTCACGACAATCATATGCACAGTTCGATCTAATATGTAAGTAAAAGGCCCTTTAATACTCCAGCTTACAAATGTCGAACTTGAATAGATACAACAAACAACTGTAACTGTAAAATATATCTACCTTTATAATATGGCCAAACGAATAGCCCACTTTCCATATATTAAAATTCAGTCCTAAACAAAAGGCATCATCTCGAGGTTCTGGGGAATAAATATGAGGATTTGCACGAGTTTATTCCCCAGAGCCTCAAGATGTCCCTTTTGTTTAGGACTGAATTTTACATATCGAAAGTGGGCTATTACCAACCAAACTGTTCCCGAGTCTAATTTTATTTCACATTTTGTCACAAGAAGATTACGAATCTTGACTTTGGAGTATTTTTATTTACCTGTGTGAACCGGATTTACAGTGGACCATATCTGCCATGACAAAACATACTTTCCCATTGCAAAACTTACTTTGTCACAGCAAATACTGGATTAGGGAGTTAAAGAAACGACGATGGCTATGACAACAACAATGCCACAAAACAATAATATCATTGGTTAACCCTTTGACTCCTAAGCCGGCCTAAACCAGCCATATTAGTATTTAACTCTGTCTAACGCCAGACGATTTTACTTGTCAATGGGGAACCCCCAGGAGTCAATGGGTTAAGCACTTGCTGTTATTGTCCCCATTAACCGTTTGACTCCCAAGGCTGCCTGAACCGGCCATACTTAGTATTTTACTCTGTTTACCGCCAGACAATTTTACTCGTCAATGGGGAACCCCTGGGAGTCAATGGGTTAAAGGACTGATAAATGAAAGAAATGTGAGTTATTCTGCTCGCTGAGGAACGATGAAAGCAGAAAATGTTTGTCTCTTACACAGCTGGGAGAATGGGCTCACATGGTTTGTTGGTGGCTCAGTTTGTTTTTTGCCGTCTGCCATTGCCAGACCTGCCCCTCCCACCCACCCCTCTTTCGTTTTTTCAGGTCTGCTTTGTAGCTGATGTCACAAACTGCTTTGCTTGGGATATCGATCTTTGAAAACAGCAATCCAAATTTATTTGTGACGTCAACCCAGTATCATACCCATTCCCCTTCATTGCCCAGTTATGTATCAAAGTATGACCACTTGTCACTTAATTAGTCATACAGTAATTAGCCAATTGGATTGCCCCATTTTGGTGAGGTGTATGTACCTTGATACCCAATGAAAACCCAGATCAAGTTTACTCCGATTAGGATGAATGAAGTACACTCACACAATGCATTTTGGTCAGGTGTATGTACCTTGATACCCAATGAAAACCCAGATCAAGTTTACTCCGATTAGGATGAATGAAGTACCCTCACACAATGCATTTTAAATTCGAGTATTCAACATAAAACTTTTGCAGTATCTTTTCAGGGAAAGATCATCCATTTCAGCATTGTCTGCACTCAAGGTTTGAACCTTGTGTGGTGTGTAGTCTTTGAAAAGACCACTGCAACCTAAAACCAGCACTTTTATCTCTCCTAACCTCAGCCATTTGGTGAAAATGTTCACAGCCCAATTAGTTTAGTTGAAACTGGAATGGCCTTGTATTTTTCTGAATCACTTTGTTGGGAAGACGATTTTGGCAGGCAAAAATGACGTGACTCTCTAGTGGCTCGCTCTCCATTACGCCCTATTAGTAAATTTATTCAAAAGTTTTACCTTTTAAACTCTCCCAAATACTGAATATTTATTTGCTTTACAAATTACTATCACTTGTCTGATGAAACAAAAGAGCATCACATTACACCAGTAAAAAAACATTGAGAAGTAATGTCAAAAACGTGTGCTTCTTGTTTCATCAGGGGTTCCAAACACCCCGAAACAATAAAAGTATTCCGCCTATGGCTTCATGTTTTCATCATGTTTTCTTGCAAATGATGCCATGTTCTTTTATTGTTGTACTTTGACAGGCAGCTGATATGCATTCCACCAGTCGGGTTTTGGTGT
Source organism: Montipora foliosa (assembly GCF_036669935.1). NCBI lineage: Eukaryota > Metazoa > Cnidaria > Anthozoa > Scleractinia > Acroporidae > Montipora > Montipora foliosa. Next base: position 18,142,133 of record NC_090877.1, on the reverse strand, counting down.
GCATAGTTCAACTCTGTTTCAAGTGTAAAGACTGGAATGCTCTAAATGAGCATATAGTCATCTTGACCAAAAGACGAAGTCAACTGAAACAGGTACTGTATCTAAATTTGGCAAAGATCGCTTAAGGGTCCGGAATATACACGCATCTTATTCAATGACATAATTGTTTAACATGTAATTATAGTAACTTTGCAGATATGCTTTGTGAGTTATACCTGTATTAATTAATAAAGTGTATTTTTTTTTTAACAATGAAATGACCAGCTCTAAATGTAAAATATTCCACTACAAAAAAAGGATTTATTTTGGCTTATTTTTTGGTGAGAGTACAACCAAAGAGTTAGAGTATTATATGTGCTTTCTCCCCCCCCCCCCTTATTATTAATATAAAAGAAGTAATTTTTCATTGTCTTCCAGTAATTTGGTCCTCTTGCCCCCAAGATCTTTTTATTTTTTTATTTTTATGAAATGGAGGATTTCATTCCTCAACATAGATTTTTATAGGGTCACTGTGGAATTGGCAGGGGACCTTTCATCCTTTTGGGTTGAATTTTGTTGTTGATGTCAGTAAAGTAGCTATTCATATTATTTGGTTATGCTGACAGTCACTGTCAGGCTAAATTAGTTAAAGTGCAGTTCACAAATGTGTTCTTAATCACATCATCCTAGGCTGTTACGAAAATGATTCAAGAGGCCTTTACTTATGTGGAACAGACTCCAGACTTAGAAACTAAACTTAAGCTGATAGACACGCTAAGGACAGTTACGGCAGGAA
>NC_090877.1:18133858-18136358 GCF_036669935.1 Montipora foliosa | reverse complement strand
TGTACGGAACGCGAGTTTTGTCCGATGTCCTTCTACAATTTAGGGATGTATATTTAATTTAAAGGCTCTCTCAAACCAGTCGCCGATGGCAAAAGTATTAATTTTGACAAGGATTGGAGCCATTTATTTCTATTATAAAAATCCTACACTGCACAGTAAATGTATATACACGTACACAGTATCTCTTGTCAAAACGATAAACAATAAAGCGTAATACCAAAAATAATATTAAAGTTTTTCACAAAGGAACGGTTGATTTGAATTCAGTTAAATTTGAGACTCGATCGATTGTTCAAATCGAATGTCATTTGAAACACACGCATGTATCAGACAGTCTTTTTACCGCCGTAATTTCGTTCAACACCGCACGAACTGAAGCCAAAAAGGTAAGTAACCGCAGCCATAGGATAGTTGAGTTTTACACTTAGGCGCGTTCTCTGCAAAATTACAGGAAAACTCCATGTATTTGTTGTTTCTGCTCAAATTCAAACCGATACGTACGTGCTAGAGTTGCATAACAATTCGTTGTAAAGATTTCGTAGTAACTAATAGCAGCGGTGCTATGAATGATTCGAAACGACCCGTGGCGGTTTCATTAAACCCGTTGTCAATGTTTGACAATGCATTGACAATGTTTTGAAATGATTTTGAAATGGATTTGCAACGCGTTTCGGTTCTGTTGAAAAACATTGCCAACGTTTTAAAACGCAATGGAAATGCTCTTCAATGCATTTTCAATGCGTTGAAACTGCATTACAACGAAAAAACGCTTCAACGCTATTTTCGTTAAGCCTGCTTTTTCCAAATAGGGTCACATTTAGTTATTTATTTGCCACACAAAGGAAACATATTTACAAACTAATGTATGCATTAATTAAATATTATGGCGAGGATGCCAGAAAGAAGCTATGTGTTAACATTTATTTGAAATTACGGGTGGGCTTCCCCATCTTTTCTAACCTGTTATACATGTAGTTTGATAATGTGCTACCCAGGAAATAATATTGAATCTTGTAGGTTGAAACCTATGGATCAATGGAGAGACGTGAAAAGGTGGATTTCATTTTGGAGCAAATGCGGTTGTGTCTAGCCAAGAAAGACTTCATTAGAACACAAATTATTAGCAAGAAGATCAGCCCAAAGGTCTTTGAAAACAACCAGGAACAGGTTTGTCTTAAGGGATCTTGTTTGGTCGCCACTGTGCAGCGTGGATATTACAGCACTGCACAGCTGACTTAGTTTTGACTTTGCAGTGCAGTGATAGTTGGCATGAACCCTTTGTGTGCAGAAAAGATTTCTGAACATAGGAGAGCTGCAGTAGCTGCTTAGAAAAAATGTACCCTGAGATCGACAACTTGTATTGAATTGCTTACAGTCATAATACTTGTACATGTACGTGGACGTCTACAACCATGTTGACGTACCAAAGAAAAGGAACTCACTAAAAGTAAAGTTTTAAGTGAAGTTTATTTTCTCACCCTTTAAAAATAAGTACATGTAACTGATCTTTCTAATAGAAGGACAACATCTCCAAACTGTGATGAGATGTATCAATGTTTTTTCAGTTGGTGAATCGGGAATACTCGTTGAAAAGCCTGAGTGTTCCTTTACAGGAGTCGTCCCAAGGACCTTCAGATTACTAGTTTCAATGGTCTACCACTGTGCTACTGTAGAGACTGTATACTTGGGAGACTTATGGGAGCTAGGCCAGTAAACTAGGTTCATTTTGTTAGCATTTAGAACAACATGATTTGCATAAGAAAAGCAAGGAGGCATGTATCAAAGCAAGGTTAACCCAAGCCTCGCTTTTATTCAAAGGCCTGCTAACAGAGCACAGAACTGTAAAATGGTCTATTATTGTCAAAAGTGGTGCCAATACAAAAAAAAAAGGAGCAGAACTTTGTATTTAACGGAACATTCAGGTAATCAATGCTGAACGTTTTAAATTAATAATATTGTTGGTATTGGTGCTGTGTTAGTAAAGAGATGGTGAATGTTTATCCCTGGGCCAATAAATGTCATGATTCAATGTATAATTCAGAAAAATGCGAGACCTACAGGAGTTAAACCTTTGACCTTCGAATTACTAATTCATACCATCAAACTGAGGAGACTCTTTTTAGCCAGGCCAACCAACGTTCGATTCCCAAACCTTCCCTAATTTCTAGTAGAAATCCCTTGAAAATACCATGTTAAGTAGTTTCTTTATTTTATAGGATTTGAAATTAAAATTCTACCAGCTGATGATTCAAGTTGCTCGTCATGATGGCAGCTACTTGGATATTTGTAAATATTACAGAGCCATGTTTGAAACACCTGCTATCTTGGAGGATAAAGACAGGAAACATGAGGTGAGGAGTAAATCTCTCCGAGTTGCTGGCATTGTGAATATTAGATAAAATTCATGGAGGCAATTTGTGATACCCTTATTAGCACCATGAAGTGAGTACTTTTGCATGCATCCTCCTGACGTGGGTAAAAATTTGACTCTTTTAGGGCC
>NC_090877.1:18123858-18128858 GCF_036669935.1 Montipora foliosa | reverse complement strand
TTTAGACAGTTAGAAATTGCCACGCTGTTCTAAATTAAAAAAAAATGTTGATGACACGTAGGGATTGATCATGTGCAAAAATAAACAAATTAGGTTTGACAAGTCGACTGGACTGAGTCATCCATTTCTTTGGATGAACAGCAAATCAAAGAAAGTCAAGGCAACCGGCAGAGTCTTCTTTCCTCTTCCCGATATATCTAGAAAGATCGAAAGAGACTCTGCTCGCAAGGTAGGTAGGTAAGCCAACCTTGAAATTAAAATAATAATGCTACTATGAGGCAGTCATAGCATTCACAGTAGGGAGCTTAGGAAAAGGAAGGAGACAACAACGTCGACGAGAAGACAACAAAACTATATAAATTATGTAGCTTCATTGAACAAAAACAAAGGCTAGATGCAAACCCTGCAAGTGGGTTTTTGTTACATTTTTTAGCCATGCTCATCCCGACAACAACATGAGGAAATTTCCATCCAAACCATTCATGCCAATGTTTTTCGTGAATGTTGTTGATACACCCTATGCTGCTGAAAGACTTAATAGCCGAAAATAATGTTCTAAAATAGTGTTCTCATAGCCTTCATTGTCATCCTTGCTAAATCATTTCAGTATCTGAGAGATGCAACTATAACTAACAACGTAGTTATTGTTGTACATCAGCATTTTGGTGAATACTTCATGTACAGACAGTGCTGTAAGTAAAGTAAAGTAAAGCAAAGTAAAGAAACCACAATTAAACGTCGATAACTCGTAACAGTAATTCAACTGACAAACCTGAGGTCGAAGGTGCACTCATTTTACTCCCCCCTCGCCAACAGCTCCGTTGTATGGGTATTTAAAGCTACTTAAGCTACACAGAACGGAAAGAAGTCGAAACAAGGACGTGAGATCCGTGAATCAAACTCAGGACGTCTTGCACCAAGGCCGCGCACTAACCGACTGTGCCATCCTCGCTCCTTTCCATGTAAATAATGATTTTTGTCAACCATACAATTTCAGAGGTGTGGGATCCTCAGGGGATCTAGAGGCAGTACCAGTGGGTCCCTATGATACATTAAGTTTTTAAACGTTTTTCTCCTGATTTGTTGGGTCAGGTATCCACCTTTGTCAGGTTTTGATCCTGGACTCACCTCTCACTTGAAACACTGAATCATGAGCACAAGATTAATCCACTCCAATTATCTTATTGTTCCCAAGTTATATGCCACATAAAGTAACCTTGGCAATACAGTGAGGGTACTGATCATCTTTGGTAAATCACGTGGTAGAGGTATTAGACCACTATGTTATTGTACCAGGGTAGTCACAGGCGTAAACCCTAACAAGCCCAACATTCACGGTCTCTTTAATATATACCTATGACTTTCATGAAAAAATCTTATTATATGGCTAGTGTTTCTGGCCGATATAATGTGTGCTGTGATTGGCTAAGAGCAGCGAAGCACTAGGGCATTATTCTCCCGTAATGCCTGCAGGCCAATTATGGGTTATGCAAATTAGTGTTTTCTTCTTTAGAATGGTATAAGCAACTTAATAAGCTTGATCTCAAACCTCTGCCTCGCTGTATTGACCTTCTATTGCTCTGTCAGTATGGCAAGGCCTCGGTTTGAGACTGCTGTAACGACCTCACTCCTGGTTATTAAGTAATTATTATTTTTGTACAATAAATTTCTGGACTTGTTTATGGCAATATAATAATTATTATTATTTTTTCACCCTATTGACTTTCTCTTTTAAAGTTGCTGTTTTGCAGGCTCTCAAGAGCCAAGCTTTTCCTTTAAAATGACTAAGCAAGGGAGGGGGTGTTTGAAATTGCAAGGGAGGGAGTGTCAATCAATCAATCAATCCTTTCTTTGATACAGTGGGTTAAAGCTATGAATAATTATAATATATAATAATAAAGTTGTATCGGCAGTCAACGGTGATTGTGGACCTACCGGGTACTATAATTATAACTAGTGGCAGCTATCACTAAGTGCCAATGAGACAGTCAACATAATACATAGTTTGCAGATTTCTATCAGAGTGTTATTTTTGGAACCCAATAGTAGCTGTAATTTTTTATTTCAAAGCACTTCAACTCAACTTATCCAAGTTAACAATAACACAATAGCAACTTTGTATCTCAAACAACAATGTAAAAGTCAAGGTGTTTTGCAATAATATTGAAAATGCTGCTGTAATTTTTGAACGGCTGAAATTTTAACATGAATATAAAATAATTAAGTTGTATAAAATCAATGCCGTATGCAAATTCGCCAAAGCGTTTTCAATGTGAAACATGTCATGGGGAATCAAACTCTCTTGCATGCCACATGAAAGTTGTTTCCCTTTTGGATTTTTAATTTTTTAAGATACAGCCATGAATTATATTTCAAATTGATTGTTTATTTGAAAATTGACAACTCGATGGTCACAAAACAAAAAACATAAGAACATGTTCGCTGGTTCAGTCTTGAGCTTGTTCACTCAATAAAATAAATATTTGAGAACACTCAAAGCAACTGTACACAACACATTGGTCAGAGAAATGGAAAAAAAAAAGTGTTTTCACCTATGATCATAAATATCCATGTGAACAATGTTGCTTCGTGCCAGTTTGTCTAATGATATCACACATCAAAACACGTTCCTTCATTGGTTCTTGAAGTCACATGACATAGGACCTTGGTTCCCTTACCTTATCAAGTGTGTTACATTTTATCGGGAGCATTCGACATTAATTTTTTTTCTGCATACACAACACTCTCACACTTCGACTCTGTTAACCTATAAGGCTGTCACCTCGTCAGCCGAGCGAAGATGGCGATAACTTAAAGACAAAACGTTGTTAGTGTAGAAGTAAAGTGTTAAAATAAATTATTTAAGTTTAAAATTAAGATAAAATAGAAATATATATGCATAATTTACAGACAAGCTAATAGCTTTTTGTAAACAAAAATAATGGAAAATAGAAGAAATTACAACTTTATAATTATACTATATACGCTTCGACTCTGTTAAGGCTGTCACCTTGTTAGCGGAGCGAAGATGGCGATAACTTAAAGAGAAAATGTTGGTAGTGTAGAAGTAAAGTGTTAAAATAAATTATGGAAAATAGAAGAAATTATAACTTTATATACTAGTAATCAATAAAATCGCCCTTTTTCTTTGAAATCAAACTAGCTTCCTTATTAACCCATTGACTCCTGGGGGTTCCCAACTGACGAGTAAAATCTTCTGGCATTAGACAGAGTAAAATACTAAGTATGGCCGGTTTAGGCTGGTTTAGGGGTGAAAGGGTTGAATGAAAATTTTAGAATGTATTTTGAGAATTAAATGCTTCTTTACTGGTATTGGTAGTTCTGGCTTTCTTATTTACAAAATTCCAAATGATAGGGCCCCTACGTGTTTATTGAAGGGAATTACATCCTAATTCAGTTTTTACTCTAATAGTACTATTATACACCACTGTATTCAATTTGATTACTAAAATTTCTGTTGATCCAGATGACCTAAAAGATACATGTAATTATGAGGTTTGCCTTGCTTGGAGCAAACCCATTAAGTACAAGGAACATCTTAAGTAGTATACATGTATACATCTTTTGTTGAGATATTCAATCTAAGGGAGCCAGGAACTTTTAAACAGACAAGAGCTACTTTCTAATGTGGACGATCATGAATATGATCCAAAATATGAAGCAAAGGTTGAGAACAATTTCCCCATACTGTATGTTTGATGTCAGGCTTGCATTTGGATATGTTTTGAAAAGGATATAAAGTAGTTTGTGACATCATCCTAGTATTAGGCCCTTTTCTCTTCCTTTACTACCAGTTTTGACTGTTTTCCCATCTTTTAAAGTTACTGGTGATAAAAAGCATGTTTTCTGGAAAAAAATTTAAAAGCAACAAAATATAATATTGAGGACAAGTCCAGTGAATTTTTGTCACTAAAGTGTTTCTTAAAGTGATAAGCACTTATCTGTTAATTAAGAGAAACAAGCTGCCTCTGTGCTTTAAAGGTGAAGTAGCTTTTATTTAAGGCAACCCTGAATTTGGCTGCAAGTGGTGATGACAAAATTGAAGGACGTTAAATAATAATGTTATGGATGTTTTTTTTAACAGAACATCAGAGTCATGGCAAAATACTACACCAGAATAACATTGCGAAGAATGAGCCAACTATTGGACCTGACAGTTGATGTAAGTTCTTGAGTTATGGATTTACACTTTCTCCCAATTATATGCATAAGGTACTTTGTTTTAATTTCCAAACACTGAGAAAATAGGCTCAACTTTTGAATTGCACCTTACTTTATTTGTTTTTCATTACTGAGATCAATCCTTTCACATTTTTTGCAAACAAGTTTTTGCACTGCTTCTTCGTCAAAAATTTGGACTTGCTTGAAAGGTGGCTGGAACCAGTTTCACCACTTTATGAGACCTTGTTATTAGAAGGGTTATAACTACTACACTGTATCACGTAAGAGCAATGTTATGGTACCATATGAAACACCAATAATTATTGCTTAACACATTTAATGTGCCCACTATGTGGGAGGCACGGTGGCCTCATGGTTAGTGTGCTCGACACAGGATCGAGTGGTCCGGGTTCAGGGCCTGGCCGGGGACATTGTGTTGTGTTCTTGGGCAAGACATTTTACTCTCACGGTGCCTCTCTCCACCCAGGTGTATTTATAAATGGGTACCGGTGTAATGCTGGGGGTAACCCTGCGATGGACTAGCATCCCATCCAGTGGGGAGTATAAATACTCCTAGTCGCTTCATGCTACTGAAACCTGAGTGCCGGCATGATGGGCCTTCTGGCTCGTAAGCAGTGACTTTATTGTGATGTAATGGGTTACAATGACAACATGAAAGAAAAGTAGACAGAAAACTCCAAAAACACCCTATATTTCATCTTTACTGGCTTATATCTCAAACATGAACTTGGTGACCCCCATTTTTTATAATTTGTAGAATAGTAATTCGCAATCTGAGACAGAACTATCGGCAAAGT
>NC_090877.1:18103858-18118858 GCF_036669935.1 Montipora foliosa | reverse complement strand
TTCCGGAAATTTTTTGTAAATGGAAAACGGCTGTGACTAAAAGTGGGACGGGGACGTGGGACTTGGGACGTGGGGACTCGGGGACGTGGGGACGTGGGGACTCGGGGACTCGGGGACTCGGGGACGTGGGGACTCGGGGACGTGGGGACTCGGGGACGTGGGGACGCGGGGACGCGGGGACTCGGGGACTCGGGGACGTGGGGACTCGGGGACGTGGGGACGTGGGGACGTGGGGACGCGGGGACGTGGGGACTCGGGGACGTGGGGACGTGGGGACGTACTTCCTCTTTCTGCATCCTAACCTTTCTATTTTAAATTATGCATTTCACTCGTAGTTGTCTGTCACGTCACATTTGTTTACTGAAGACGTCATAACGCTTGTTTTTGAGATTGGGGGAACGTTTACCCTAAAAAATTCCGACAAAGTTTTGCTTGAAACTGCTTAAAACTACCATTTAACGTATAATTATACCTATCAACGTGATATCGTTCATTTTTATTGTGATCTCTATGTGATTTGACCTTTTTTTTTCTTTTAATTTTGATTTACCGTTGCCATTAAGATGGGCATATGATTAAAAGGCAGAGTGATAAAGCCTCGATAGGAGTACTACAGCAAGGTATCTTGATATAAGATGACTTTTCCATCCTCTTTTCCGATAAAATATTTCAATTGTTTTTAGCCGTTAAAAATCACGTGACACATTTCAGATGAAAGAGGGAGTAGAAAGCAAAGTATGCAGATTTCAAGTTAACGTCGATTGGATAAATGTTTCCTCGTAAAACAAAAAAATGCCAACTTATTCGCTTGGTCAAGCCATAACACACAGAAGCGTTATTTAGCTTCTGGCCCGGGGACGGTACTTAAGGAATTTCTGGGTGGGCGATGTGCCGCTAGGACCTTGGAACCCTTAGCCTAAACCAGAGCTGGTTCAGGTGAATTTTGCTACCCCGTACCAGAGTAAACTCCCCAAACCCTCCCTATCCTAGAGTAACTGTTTCTCAGAAACTACCGAGGTCACTAGCACAGTCTAGCCAAAGCAAAACCTATACCACAATCGTTTCTCTCTCAAAAAATGATTTATTTATACTTGAAGGCGGTAGTTTCTAAAGAAACTGTGGTGCTGTTTCGGTGGAGAAGTAGTATACAAAAATTTGGTTTTATCAACTTTCCTTAGTCTGGATAAAATCTTCAACCAACTGGTCAGTTCCGTGAAAAATTGTATCCAATTCTAGAAACAAACGCTCTGATTTATGTATCCTATCCTAGAGCAAACTGCTTGAAAACCATACCCTTCACAGCGGCACATACCTATGTAGCTCATATATGGCAGTACCCCCTCCCCCTCCTGGGGGGCTTCTGGCCCTCTGATGACGAACATTTTCGACAACATCAACGATGACAACCCGAATCAAAGGTAACAAATGGAACAAGCGCTAGGAAAGATGCAGTCACAATGCCGCCAACAAGGACATTGGCACGGTATTTAAACTTCAGTTACAGAGGAGTCATAAGGCTCAAGTTTCTGAGCAACAACAACAACAAACGCTGAAATTTCAGCTGCAGTGTCAGCAATGGGCAATTAGGTCTTCTGCTTTGTTTCACATTCGAGCTCTGTGACGGGTGGCGAGAATGACTTTTCGAGAATCCAATTTTTGAATTTCGCTGTGTATTTAGCGGGTACTTGAAAAGCAAAATAACACAAGCAATTCAACTTTCTTGGCGATGTTGTCCCATTTCTGAAATTCTATACTTCGAAAATGTGTCGCCGCGTCCCCACATCCCCAAGTTCACACGTCCCCGAGTACCCGAGTCTCCACTTCCCCACGTCCCCACGTCCCCACGTCCCCAAGTCCCCGAGTCCCCGAGTCCCCACGTCCCCACGTCCCCGAGTCCCCACGTCCCCACGTCCCCACGTCCCCACGTCCCCACGTCCCCGAGTCCCCGAGTCCCTACGTCCCCACGTCCCCACGTCCCCACGTCCCCACGTCCCCGAGTCCCCGAGTCCCCACGTCCCCACGTCCCCGAGTCCCCACGTCCCCACGTCCCCACGTCCCCGAGTCCCCGAGTCCCCGTCCCACTTTTAGTCACAGCCATGGAAAACGCCCTTTGTTTCGGTTTGTGAATAATTATCGCATTACCTGCACTGCCATTTGGAAGAGATGGAGGAATTCAAAGGCCTGACCAAAAAGGTGGGTCAAAAAGTTGGTGAAGGAGACGTGCAAAATGCCATAGATTTCATAGTTTTTACATTCATTATTTTTACTTAATATTATAAATCTATAGAATACAGGACCACAGTGGAAGCGATCTTATGGAAGTGGTTCAGCAGCTCATCAGTGAGTTAAAACTAGATTTTCAGCACTGGTCGCCAGCTGGCGAATCACGTTGTCTGATAACCGAGGATAAACAGTAAAGAAAAAACAGCCTCAAGTAAACTGGTCGGCGTCAAGTGGTGTGACATTCACAAGGAGTGTATATAAAGGCCTAATTATCCCAATGGGAACTTATACCAAGCAACCTTAGTTAGACACCTAAAAGAAATACATACAGCTGTTGTATTTGAATCTTTATATGATGAAATCGTTCGGAACTAGTAGCTAGAACACGACTCACCTTTCTTTCCCCATTTATAAAATAATGTATAAATACTACAAGAAAATCGGTTTCTCACATTGTTAATTAATAGAACAAATGTACTTTAATCACCGCGTTTACTTGGCGCCATATTTTTTAAACGGCTTCATGGGATCATGGGATCATGTGCGTACTTAAAACCGTATGCTTCTTGCCGGTTACGTGGATTTTGCGCCCGGCAGACGAAGATTCAGCAAGAAGGTCAATTTAAAGTTTAAATCCATCGTCAGTTGCGAATGCTGAAAACACAGATTTAGCCATATTACCGAAGGACCTCCTCGGAACTACAATTGTTGCTTGATATTGATAATATATTGATAATGAACCTAGACGTCGCATAATGAGTTTGAAATTTGCATGGAACCTTCAAAAACAACCTGTACCCTTAACGTAAAGTGGGTTGGAGAACTTGTCCCCTCTGTTAGAAAGCGAACCCTCAAAAATTGACTGCCCAAGGTGATTAATAAATGGAGATAAATATCGTTAGAAAAGTACGTTAAGAAACCAAGTTCCTCTGATTCTAGAGGCTGAAATCGTATACGAGCCGCTCCTTTTAATTTTATCTCGGTCGGAGACTGGTACGAGCATTGTGGTTGTGTGGGGGCCTAGGCGGAGCAATTTGTCGTGATAGAGGTATTAAAGTTGCTTGCCATAGAAGCTGTAGCCTGAGAAAAAAGAACTACGTTTTGAAGAGGTGAAAAGCAAGGATAAAGGAGCCATGTTTGCCTTGCTATGGAAAACACGGACTGCGCTTCGCTCCATTTCAAGTAACCTTAAAGAACACCATCACCAAAATAAGCCGAAAACAACAATAGCTTTAGAGATCTTTCTCGTTTTTCTGCTGTTTATGGTTTAGCAGGTGGTAATAAAGAAGGCAAAAAAATTCTTAATAGTCCACAAACAGTTGCTATTTGTGTAGCGTACGAGCTCAAAGTATTTGGCAGAGTTCCACCCAAAATATGGTAGGTCTTTATGCGTCCAATTGCTCGCTCAACGTGGATCCGGACAGAAGCAATACTCATTGTGTTCTCTGTTTCTGAAGCAGTCATTTGTTGCCTCCCTGCAAAAATGGTGGCATATTGACTGTCACCCCCTCAGGCACTATATCTGAAATGTCAAATCCTCTGTTCACCATGACATTAAGGCCTGCCTGTAACAAATGTAACACTCCACTTTCTCTTGTTATTTGCTTATCTGAAACACGACAAGAAAGTCACCTGCCCGTTGGGAGTTACCCCAACGAGCAATTTCCATGTGTTATGATGTTTATAGTCTGACCATGTTTCCAACTGTGCCAACATTGCTGATGGTCGCTGAATAAACAACTCTGTGCAGTCTAAGATTATTCTTGTGGTTGGAAACTGTGCAAATTCTTGAGGCATGTTCTTACGTACACACAAGCTCTTGAGATGGAAAGGGAAACATATCTTTTAGCTCATAGTAAAGGAAATTAACCCAAGTAATACAGATTCTAGAAACAGTGGTAATGCTTATGCCAAACCTATCAGAAAGGTCCTGCACAAATAGTCCAGCCTTCAGTCTCATAAGTACCAAGAAAAACTCATCAAGTGAATTGAGTTTCCTTGAAGGTCCAGGTTTCATCCTGTTTTCGTCTGTTTGATATGACTGGCTTTCTTTCAGTAAAATTTCTCCTTTCCAGTATTGCATTTTTGAAATCTTAGGCTCAATGTAATGGAAGAAACTGATTAATACTTCATAGCTTGGGAAACCAGTATAAAACATTATCCCAGAATTATCATGTTTGACCTTGTCAATAGGCTATTTCCGAGTTCATGCCTGCCTCCTCTTCAAAGCGAGTCTAAGTGCGAAGTTTTTGTAATGGTAATTAGTTCTACTTTACATATGAATGAAAACTAATTTTCATAACAAAAACTTCGCACTTAGACTCGCTTTGAAGGTGAGGAAGGCATGAACTCGGAAATGGCCTATTAAAAACTGGCGTCTTAAAAGAATTTCCATTTCTTCATCTGCTTCCCTAAGTTTTTCCTGACAGATGCTTAATTTAGTTTCCAGGGTCGCAATTTTTGCTTGCATTTCAAGGATTACATTTGCTTCAGTTTGAGGATCTCCTGGAGAAGTATCAGTGAAATCATCACATAGTATCGACACTAAATCAGATGTAGCTGATTCATCTGCACCCACTGATTCAGGCTGTATCCTGTCTGTTGGAGGCTTCCTACTTGGTTTCTCTCTGGCCCAGTTAAACTGCGAGGGTTCTGCACCTGAGACAGCCGAAAATATAACTTAATAAATCAATGTTTCTTGTACACGTAAACAAATACTTTTAGATCTCGACAAGAAATGAATATTGGCATTCTAATGAAGTCCTCTTTTTTAAAATTCTCTGAACACACAACAGTCCAACTATTAACTGAGAAGCTGTCCTTCCCATGTTGCCTTTTGATCAAATTATGCACCTATCAATGTAAACACCGTGGGGGGGGGGGGGGGGGGGTGGGCGGGCAAGGGGTGGGGATTTGACCAAGGAGCAAAAATTCTGGTCAATTTCCCAAAGGTGGGGCAGCATACCTTCATCAAAATGTAGTTAGAAATCCCCACCCACGACTAGAGATACATTCCTTAAAACAGGCTAAGTAGTTTGAGTATCACATAGGTTAGCGGACACAACAATTTACGAATTTATTCCTTGCGATTTACTTAAGTTGTTGCTTTTCTTCAAGTTTATATACTCGATAAAATTTCGGGCGACATTACTATGAATTTCGGGCAACATGACTCTGGTTCCGGGCTACTTGACTTCGGGCGAGATGACTTTCGGGCGACTTGACCGGTTACCCCTATGAAGTAGCAGATAAACATCGATAAAAAACTCACCTTCTCCGAGCCGTCAAATCCCCACCCCTTGCCCGCACTCCCCCCCCCCCCCACGGGGTTTACATTGATAGGTGCATTAAACCATCGATTTCTTTGCTGAATTTCCTTCGGAAATCGAAAGAAATGACATCTTGTACGATGGCCCTCTGAATCGTAACAGCTGTTTTTACAGTCAAAAGCTGCACAATACTTCCCTCTGCTTTTGTGTTGTCTTTGGGTTATCTTTGTTCGATAAGATTCCATCCATCGCTAAAAAATGCGCAATAACTTCGTGCAAGACCCTCGCAGCTCTCCTCATTAGCTGGTCGTCACTAAAACGCAAGGACTCGCAAGGGAATCACCCTCAGTCTCGTTATCACGTTTGCGCGGTTGCTAATCCAATATGGCGCCAGGACCGAGAAAAAGGACAGTCACTATTATGACTTTCCTGGCATGCAAAGTTGGCGACCAAAATTTATGATCTGGCGACCAAATTTTCCCCATTAGTCGCCAGCTGGTACCTGAGCAAAAAAAGTTAATTTCAAGTCCCGCACTGACAAGCTGCCATGATCGCTTCCACTGTTGGGGACCACAGGGTCTTTCTTGGGCATTTCTTCTAATAAAAAGATGTTAAATTCTTGATCAGGTTAGGAAGGCGGCTTTAGGTGATACAACAGTAAAAGCAACTAAGGACGAGAAATGATTTAGTGACATCAGATATTAAAATCAAATATCAAATAATATTGCTAGTTTTTAATATTGTAGTGCATTACCTGACTTCGTAGTTTAGATCTTGAAAGTGTGAAAGGGAAGGATTTGTGGGACATGAGTTCTATGGGAGGGGAATAAAAGAAAATTGGAGTGGGAAGTTGACGTCCCCCATCCCCCTTACCTCATTCCATTTCTTAGTTACATTGTGCAGACTATTTAACACTTAACTGATCCCAAATTTTGATACTCCAATAACAAAAGACAGTTTACTTTTCAATTGTAGAAGAGACGACTCTCTCACTCACACAATACTTTTAGTGATGATTTCTTCAAGTTCATCCAGACGAGAAAGTCATTTTTACCACAATATTGAAAAGTAAACCATCTCCGTTTCCGCCATGTCAGAAAACTAACTTAAAGTGCCACTATCATCAAATTTTCACCTCTTGGTTTTTTAGGCGTATCACAAAGAATTCTATTAAAGAATGAAAATGCTGTTTACCGTTTGCAAATACCTGCATTAGTTCCAGAGATATTTAGGTTTGACAAAAGTGTAAAATATGCAAATGAGATGACTGACGGTGTCATACACTCAACCCAATGTTACATCAAGTATATAAATAGAGCTATCTTCACCAATTTGCAGCGCAAACCATTGAAAGTTGGTAGGCTAATAGTTCTACAGAAAACACACCTACGGCTATAAAACATTTTGTTCTCATAGCAACTCACTCTTTTCCAGTCCCCACCCATTTGATTTCAAATATGTAAGTGATTTTCAGCTTAAACAAGGCCACAAACTCAAGCTAACATATTTATATGTTTGTTGGATCATGTCTATGAGGCACCATTTGCAAATATGAAAATGGAACGCCAACGGTGGCCAGAAATGCCTTTAATATTGGAAAGGTCTGGAACCCAGTATGCCATGCCATGGTAACGAAACTGTTAAGCTCAAATTGTGGAGCACATTTAGTAGAATCTTACTGCAAAGAATCAAACATTTCTGATGCAAATTGGCTGAGATATCCTTTTTCATCATATTTGATCAAAATTTGGTCAAGTGTATGATGTCATCACTTGGCTAATTTGCATATTATAAAAACTTGAATATCTTTGGAACAAAAAGAAATATTTGAAAATAGTAAAGAGCATTTTTCTTCTCCTGCAGGCTACTTATTTATGTCTTAAAATGGCTTTGATAGAAGAGATGCGATTTTAGTCATAGTGGCACTTTAAGATACTCCGGTATTAAGGACAGTGCCTACTATTGTTATTGCGCATACGTTCTGCGCATCTCGAGATACTTGGATTTCCTATTGCTAGTGCTTACTAATACAGGGATATTTTTGCGTGGTTCAAAACTATGCGGAGAAAGCAGAACTTAGCAAGTGATCTTGGTATCCAAAAAGAAAATTGGGGGTAACCACACATTTTTCAGAGATACTTGAGCCTCAATTTGGAAAAGAACGCCATACATTGCTTTGTATTTTAAAACTTTTTACAAATATTGTTGATTAATTATCTTCGAAAAATGCATGGTTACCCCCAATTGTCTTCTTAGATTTCAATAACACTTGTTAAGATCTGCTTTTCCCGCATATTTAGTAAATCGCACAAAAAATAATACTTTTGAATTAGTAGGCACTGTCCTTAAATACTATAATCATTATTTTGTTGTCATTATCTGTGTGATGTACAAATTATTGTTCAGGTTGTAGCATGACATTACTTTATTGGTGCAAATTTTGCAAAAGTACCAAGATGGTTATGGTGTTTAAACAGTTCTTTCCTGGAGAACTTTAATTACTTATTGGGCTTGTGAATATTCTCACTTACTGGTAAAAGGGCCTACTGTATGTCATGCATATGGTGGCTATCTCCTTTCTGGCCAAAACTTGGCAGATATGATTCTCTTGGACATTTACCCATGCCTCAGATAATTCCCAAAAATTTGGAAGATGTGAAATGAGGTCACATGAAAATAACAAAACACATCTTTATTTACCCTCATGAGTACTTCAAGTACAGAAGATCCTTATAAACAATCTCTACTCTTGGAAAGTTTTCCCTGAATGTTGCTACATCATTAGGCAAAAGGTCATTATAACACAAGGATAAATTTTTCAGAAAAGGCAGTTGTTTTATAATTTGGCACAGAGGAGCAACATGGGATGTAACAAATGAATTCTCTTCTAATGATAAGAACTCAAGTGTAGCAGCTGATTGTAGGATGAATTTAGAGAGTTGGCAGACTTTTCTTGCCAACCCGTTGCCACTTAAATTTAAATATTGTAAATGTGCAAGGTTTTCCATGGAACTCATTTCAATAAGCGTGTCCCCTTTCAAACCACAACCTGCAAGGTTTAAATGAGTAAGACTTGAGTTTAAACTGTGAAGAATGATGCTTGCTCCTGCTTTAATGTAATTTCCACTCAAATCAATTTTCTTGAGTTTCACAAAGTTGCTACAGATGTTGGCTAAATGTATGATTGGTTCCATTTTTGTAATTTTTGACTCGCGATAGCAAAAGTTGTTGTATGACAAGTTCAGCTCTGTCAGATTGTTAAGAGGAAGGATAGCTTGTGAAACTGCTTTAAATCTCGGTTCAAATGCCAAC
Source organism: Montipora foliosa (assembly GCF_036669935.1). Classification (NCBI taxonomy): domain Eukaryota; kingdom Metazoa; phylum Cnidaria; class Anthozoa; order Scleractinia; family Acroporidae; genus Montipora; species Montipora foliosa. The sequence continues at coordinate 18,110,054 of NC_090877.1, read as the reverse complement.
TCATTCAATGCCAAGTCTAGACCAGTAGTAACTTCAGGCTGAAATAAAATGGAGATCAAAATGTTATTGTAGAGAAGCTATCATAATCATAGTTTGAAATTCAGAATTTTATATAAAACTGTTATTTTTTCCTTCATCTATCTTTTGGCTTGCCTTTTACCATTAACTCCTAGCTTTTGCAATACTTTTTGGTGCAAACATAAAGCCAAAAAAAATTTTTGACCTGGCATCAGATTACACTGAAACAAAAAGGAATTGTGAAGCAGAAAAAACATATTCAGTCCTTCCTTGGTGCGTAGAAGAAACATTTGCTAGTGCAACTGCAAGACATGCAGGAAAACGTCCGTCAGAGCAATTTGCAGTTAGTTTTTTTTGCACACTATTTAACTTAAAGAAGAAACGAGTGAGTTACAATACAATACATACTTAATTGACTGCTCCCCATTTGGGCTTTTCAGGGCCAACAAAACACAACGAAACGACGGAACAGAACAACAACAACTGTTAAGAATCCCAACGGGCCGGAGGCAAAGCAGTTGGCTATTTAAAAGTGCAGCCGGGAAGTTGAACCAGGGCCTACCAGGATCAAATTCAACGACTGGTCAAAGCGGGTCTTGAACCCGGGATTTCCGGATCTCAAGGCAAGCGACCTAACCACTGGGCCACACTGCCTCCTCAAAGTTTTACTCAAGAGCGTGTTTTGCTATCTTTGAACTGAATTTATTACCAAAGTTTAAAAATATAACAGACCTCAAAATGGAACAGGACATTATAAAATCATTCAATGTGTGAATATGTGAGCCAAAGGGCCAATGCTGGCACAACGTCTGGGTGACTCCTTTAATGGTTTACATGACCCCCACTTGAAAAAATTAACTGCAATGCTGCAGTGCAAATTACCACCCAACTCAGTGCCTTCTGCTTTTGTGTAACACGTACCATGGGCAACCCAGTTGACGCTCCTGGAGCGTCTAGTTTCTTAAAGATCATTTTAGTCAAGTCTTTTTCTTGTCAAAGGAGCTTGAATTTGAAGAAGTTAACCTTGTCTTCAACAATAATTGACCCATTGACTCTGCAGGCACCCCAGGATTCCCTCAGTTGACAAGTAAAATAGTCTGGCAATAGACAGAGTAAAATCTGTCGAGTCTCACTCCTAGGACTCAATGGGTTAATAATTCATAAGCTCACTGACCTATCAAAATCACAGTCGATGATACCGGTACATCACGTGTAGTGACTTTACATCAATAAAACCTCCTTATCAGTATGCAATGTTTTATCAAAATGATGTCACTGCATATGACATAGCTTGTTTTTCTTCTTTGCTTGTGTTTTCCTCTCAATTTGAATCTTTATTTGGTCTCCAGAGGGACACGCTTTTAGTGGAATGTTCTTGAAGCCATTAAAAACACTCATGGCACGTGTTTGGGTCTAAAAACATTAGGCTATCCCTTGCTTTTTTAAACCACTCCAGATAAAACAGTGATGCTCGTTTTTTAAACATTACTTGAAATGAGAGAAGTAATATTTTGACATTACCTAGGAAAATTTTCAAATGACTTAGTTTAACCATTACCTCTAAACAGTTCAATAAGGAAGCAAGATCATTTGTTCCAATGTCCCCTATGATGGAGGCATGAGAAATCTTCAAGTCCACAATTGAATGAGTTTTGCACGCGTGAACTGCAATGACACAGTTTGCATTGAGGAAGACACCATCAATCAAAATAACAATTGGAGGAACTCTTTTGCAGGGAAATTCTTTTGTGGTATTCTGCTGACCAGATTCTGGGGCAGGATGCATATGTTCAATCACCATTCCTGATACATCGTCAGAAATCGGAAGATTCACTGCCAGCTTGCAAAATGCTGTGGTTCCTTGAGTGCCTGGGAAAATAATACCAAAATCAGAACAAAGATGTAACAAGGTGAATTATCCATTTGCAATAAGGAATAAGGGAACGTTCACAAAAACGTTTTGGGGGTGGGGGGGGGGGGGGAAGGATAAGAGATTATCTCCTATCTCAAAAAATTGGAAGACCCCCACTTCCTGCAATGAACATCTTCAGGGACTCCCTTTTAGTATCCCTAAAATTTGGGACACCCCAACCTACCTCATGGCCACAAACGAATGCACACTGCAGAAGTAAGAAGAACAAGTGAAGCAAGGCAAAACAGAAAAACGCCTCCAAAAAGTATAACGATCTGCTAAGAAACGCAGAAAAAAAGGCAAGGCAAACAAAGCCTTAAATAGAAAGCTCGCTACCGGTATCTTACTGATACATGGCACAACCTACTAGGTATTCAAGAACAAAAAGATCCCGGGCCCAGGTCAAAGCTATAATTTAAAGTAGAATCACTCACTTCTGGTTCGGGGACATCCTCCCCCGGAAAATTTTGAAATCTAGGAGCTCGGATTTTTAATGGCATTTACAGCAATCTGGGCAACAACATCAGTCACAAATATTTATTAACACAGCTGCACGTGGCCATTGAAGTTAGAGGACAATTTTGTTGCACTCTCGATCTCTTGTTGAAATACGACAAAATATCGTCATCAGCTGTGCGCTTTCATTTTTAATAAACAGCATGTGGAAAAACGGAAGGATGTAGTGGATGTGATTGAGGCAACATTTGGCACCAGTCTTTCTTCTCTATTTATCCAATGGACTGCAAAGAATCGCACTGGTGAGTGCATGGCTAAGCGAGTGCAAATAAAGAGGAATTCATAAAAATATCTAATGTCCAAAAAGGAGCAGAACATACAGCAAAAGGTTGCTTGATGTTCTAGTTGTTTTATTGAATTAAAATAAATAAAAATGGATCGAAGCGAAACAGTGAGAATAGTGTAATTTATGCATAAGTCAATTGAAACCACCACCCCCCAGGTCCCGGGGAAGGGTGGGGGATTTGAACAACAATTTGTCCCCTGGGGGTGGTGCATTTGACTGCTTTTGACTTTGGGTCCTTTCCCCACGTGGGGCAAGAGCAGAAGCGGGAGGAAGCACTGGCCTTCGAGAAGAAAACATGGAAGCCGCACTGCAGGTGTATTTGGATAATGCCAATGACACACCCTTTGGTAAATCGGTAATTAAATTGTACAGAGGTGCCACATATGAGCGCCCAAAAGAGATGAAAGAATGGAGGCAGAATTTACTAGTTGTGTATTTGAAGGAACGAAATCAGCCAAGGCTTGACTCAAGAAAAATGAACCAAGTCAATATCATTACTTTGAAAATGTCTGGAACTTACTGAACCAGCACATGGTAGAAAACCTTCCAACCAATTATGCCTGCTACAAAGCGAGGTGTATTCATCCAATTTGAAAGAACAGAAGACCCACCAATGGATTTAGTATTGGTACATAGGAAGACCAAGTATTCATTACCTGTCATTTCCAGTACCAGACCCTAAATGACCTTGGGGAACCAAAGAATGTGATAAGTGCAGTGGAGTCTGTAGTGGACATTACATGGGAGCAGACGAGATGCTAGCAATGGATGGCTGCACTTTAAGCAAGGCTCACATTTAATTTCTCCTCCAAGTACTGTGATAAAAAATGCTTTTGACAGAAAACAAAAGGAAAGTCTACAACTGACCCCAATGAGATACAGCAGCTAGCAAAGCAAAAAGTTGAGACACCTAAATGATGTTAAAAGCATCGGCAAGAAGGTGCATGTAAAGCTTCCACAAAAAGAAAACCAGAAATCAAAAGGTAGCAAGTCTAGTAAAGCCGTTGTTGACTGCAGTTACTCGTGGAGTATTTTTGGAAGGCCTGAATAGGGAGACATGATTGCCTGTGACTGTAAAGACTGTCCCATAGAGTGGTTTCATTTTCAATGTGTGGGGCTTTCAACAACGTCAGATGGAGACTGGATTTGCGACAGATTTATAGGTGGGTTCCTTTAAACTTGACTTGAAACCATGCAAATTTATTACATGTGATATGCAGCATAATTTTAATTTCACTTTGAACATTGCAGACAGTTTTGTAATCAGATGGTCATGAGCAATAATAAAACATGGGTGCTTTGCCCTCATGAACAGGATGTCCAAGATTAGAAATTGCGTTCTCCAAATGCCAAACACAGTTATCATCTTTACAATAACTGTCTAAATTCTTGCCCACTCACTGGCTAATTTTTATCATTAATAAGAGTATAGAATTCTAATTTATACAAGCTGCCAACTTCAACTGTCAACTTTTTTTTGAAATTTTATTGACTGCTGTAAGAAGCCAATCAGAAAGCGATTAAAGCTACAGCGATACTCACTATTATGTCACCTATTGTCATTAATGTGCCAACCAGAGATCTATTGGCTGTCAAAAAAGGGTTCTTTTCTTGTGGCAGAAGAATTGCTGATAAACAGTGAATATCGCTATTGACAATTTATAAAATAATTACGATAGTATGTTCACTCTCATTGGTCAATAGCTGTGTTTAGATGAGAGTATGTAAACGCGGCTGTGACATCTCACAGATTTTGATTGGTTATGTATTGTTAGATGCACGTTTTGATTGGTTGGTAGGAAATATGAGTGTGTGTCAAGAAAATCTGTTTCACTGAAAAAGTGAAAAAAACAGCATTTTCCTTCATTTGTTGAATTATCTTTGAGAAATATTTCATAAAAGCAATAGAAAACTTTTTTCCTGTGTTTGCATAGCCTGATATAAACATTGATGGGAGAATTCTCAACAGTTATGCAAACCCTTGACTTCGTCTCAGGTTTGCATATTACTGTCTCTAATTCTCCCATCCCTTCTTGTGTTTATATCAGGCTATGCAATTAACACAGAAAACGTTTTCTATTGCTTAGAATCTCATCAATTTGAATAAAATTCATGTTTACAGCTAGCGTTCACTCTGTCTTTTCACCTCATTTAAACCTGGCAATTAACCATTTTGGGGTTTTGTTAGTATACCGGTATGTGTAATCGCATGGGCCAGAGGGCGCTTAAAATTAAGGATTAATTTCACACATATTTTCACAGTTTTCACAAAATTACCTAATAGGCAAAGCAACGAGGGCAATTTGGAAAACTTTAAAAACAGAAGTGAAATTAATCCTTAATTGCATGAGGGAACAATGCGATTACATGTTTATCACATACAGGGTAAAATTATTGAGGGAAAACCATTCAATGCCACAACAAATGACAAGTAACTTAACATGTTTTCATTTGGTTAAAGTTCAATCCAATAAATCGATGCTGTCACCAAAAATAGAGCTTAATCCTTTGACGTCCAAACCGGCCAGACTTAGTATTTTACTCTGTCTAACGCCAGACGATTTTACTCATCAATGGGGAACCCCTGGGAGTCTATGGGTTAATTTAATAATTAAATTCTTTTACATATGGATAAAAAGTAGTTTAACCAGAGTCAGAATCTGGACTTCAGAGGATTCTCTTGTAACTTTGCTTGCTCAGGATAAGCAACTGTTAACTAATCAGGATCAAGCAATCATACCCTCTTGATTACCAAAAGTGCCCTCTGTCTCAGCCAATCAGCATTCACTAATTTTGCCCTTTTCGTGATAATTGCAAAAAACAAATTAACATCAGTTTTTAATGGGTCTGACCTCTTCTTGATGATAAATTGCATTATAACATTGACGCATAAAAAACTGACGTCATTTTGTTAAACAGCCACTTGTACAAGTCTCTCAACACAGAGGGATGATTTAAGTTGACAAATGACTTTAAAGTTACTAGGAACCACATGCCAGGTCCAAGAACATAATCCATGAATTTTTCAGCGTATTCACAATTCTTAAAGCAAACTCTTTGAAGTACCAAACGATCAGCCTGAGGGGTATGGGGGAATGATGTTATTTTGGGTTTTCTTTTTCGACTCACCTATTTTGCAACCCCTCATGTCCACAAGAATTAAATTATTCGAAACTCGTTGCAAACTGTAAGCCAGCAGAATCGCTTTCGGCTCGTCAAATCCAGCGACATTCCGTAAAACAATTTGTTCCAAGGGCCAATTGGTAATCAAACTTCTCAGGAAAAGTATTCGTGATTCAAAAATAGAGGCCAGTAGAAGCTCTTGAAGTAGATTTCTTGGAAGAGCCGTTATATTTTTTTCTTCCAAGAAGGACCCATGCTGATGAATTATAGCAGAGACAGACAATTTCATCAACGACGTCGAAGCCATATGCGTCAGCTGGGGATATTTATGTTCGATAGTT